>NW_021940682.1:13198342-13199704 GCF_001715985.3 Manacus vitellinus
CGCCTGGGGATGAGAAGGCACTGCGGAGCGCCAGGCTTCCCCTTTAACAACCTCGCCGCTTGTTTTGCTGTGTGGGGTTGGTGGTTTTGTTGTTTTTCTTTTTTTTTTTCCCCCGAAGGGGAGAGGGAAGGGGGGTAGTCTGGGTGTAGGGAGGGGAGAGGGGGAGAAGAGTGGAAAACGTTGGCTCTGTCCATGGTCAAAGTAATTCAGCTATAATCCCCCTTTCTCTTCCTCTCCTGGAGCTCTATTCATATTCTAATCACAGCTTTTCCTTCCCTAAACCAGCCACTTTTATCAGAGCCCTAGCTTTGCACTTTTACTTCCACTTCCAGCGCATACAACCGCATGCAGAATAAGCAACTTTTTCCAGTCTCTGTCCTGCCTGCCTCTCCCCCCGCAATCCTCTAACCCGAAATGGGATCTTCGCATCCTCGGACTAAAGCTGGGAGGCAACACCAGTTTGAAAACGCACCCGTTCGGTTCTTCATTTCTCTTGGCTGTCGGGATCACCCACCCCCTGCTTTCCGCCGGGTCTCACGGAAAGCTCTCCGGGCCAGCCGCTCTCCGCTGCCAGACAAGCCGGTGGCAGGCGACCCCCACCCCGTCTTGCCCTCGCTCCCCGAGGCCCGGGGAACGCATGGGAGTCCCTGCCGCAGGACTGCAGTGCCAGCATCACTTGCCGAGACACTGGCTACTTCCCTCTCCCCTCACACCCCCCTTTCCTACCCACACACATCGCCCTTTCTAAATTTTTATTATTTTACAATAAACTAAGCTTACAAGATACTTGGGAAGCTGTGCAGCTTCCAATGCCATGTGCCCGCTAAGGATCCCAACTCAGAGCCCATCGGGAGGAGGAGAATGAGGAGGAGGAGGGGAGCTCGGCCGCGCTGCACGCACACTCGGCAGCCCCAAAGAACACAACCCCAAACCTACTGCCCGTTTGAAGATCTAAGCCAATTTTGATCTCGGGCTGTAATGAGCCAAGGACCTTGGGTGGGGGCTGGGGGAGGGAAGGGAGGAGTGGAAAGACCGCTGGAACTTTAAATAAGAAAAACGTTTCTAATGCTCTAATAGAAGAGGGAAGTCGAAGTGTTGGGATTGCGTAGATCTAAGGCCCCCCTTTTTGGAGGAAAGCTTTTCTTATTCAAAACAGCATCACAATGGGCTTCACATTGAGCCTTGCCACATCCCCATCTGAGTAGCAGCCATTCATCAGGCTGGCTGGCCTATCAATGACATTTCTCCCATCAGGGCTTCTATAAAATGATGCTTTTTCCCATGAAACATCCGCAAACATTTTGACGGGTCTGGCTTTGCCCTGCTGGATTACGGAGTGTCCCTCTCTCCCGCTCTACACCC
>NW_021940682.1:13203314-13291841 GCF_001715985.3 Manacus vitellinus
GGCCGCCAACTTCCCTTCCCCGCGGCATCCGCGGGACAGCGCTCGCCGCCCCTCTCAGGGAGCAGGAGCCGAAGGAAACAGAGGCACGTTCTTGGAGCGCAACTTTTCTGCACAACTCAATAAATATCCCTCGTTATTTCAGTATTGGAGCCAGGCAAAACCTCCACTGGTTTCCAGGCGCTAGATGGATGAGGTCCTTGGGACGTGAAGCTGAGACTTAGGAGCTGATCCAAAGCCCATTAAAACGAGCAGAAAGCTTTTCAGTGCGGTCAAGGACATTGGGATTAGGCCCTTAAAGCAGTTTGTTTGAACCGCGAAAAGCTGGTTCCGCCGCCTGGGTTGAAAACTTTGTGGCAGTGGCCAGATTTCAGTCTGTCTTCTTATCAACATAGGCAGGTGTTGCGGCAGTGGTGGGTGACCTTTGAGACGAGCCTGCCATATAAAACGATCTAGCATATAAGCATCGATTGAAGGGAATTAATGGCTTTCATATCCTGGTTCAATTAATGAAATTGCCAATAGAGGTAATAAGTACTTGAATGCTAGTTGGGAATGGAGCTGTGACGTTTCAGAATGTATGTGTGATGCTGAGTTGTGGGATCCTACATCCCAATTTGTTTAATCCAAACGAATGGTTGATTTTGCTTCTGAAAACTTATTGCAACATATGAAGAGGAAACTTGCTATTGGCTTTTTTTCCACTTACTTTTCTGGAGTACTTTTCATACTTAAAAAAAAGGTGACTTACTTTTATTGGAATAAGTAAAAAAAAAAAAGTTCGTTACTGTTCTAGAATTTGTGTTTATAAAAGCTCTTATCTGCTGTGCAGTTAAGATGATCCAATGATTCTTTAGAATTCTAAATTTGATATGATACTGAGATGCAAAAGAAATACCACTGGTCCTTTGTATAGTTGAACCTGAGTATTTGTCCTATGTCATTTTGTATCTCATAAGCTTTCACACATGAAAGAAATGGAGCAGGGAAAAAAAATCAACCCAATATAAAGTTTCTTCTTTCCTGCTGCCTGTGGAGATCCTGCAGGAAACGTTTGTGCTGAAGGGCCTGATCCTTGGCAACTCCCTTTGCCTTCAGCAGCAGCAGAAGTGGGATCTAAATGCAAGTCCCATCCCCGGATTAGGTCTTCATTCCTGAGGGGGTTTTATTAACTTTGTAAAATCTGTAGGGACTTTTTTAGAGGTTTGTAATTTGATCAAAATATCTTCTAAGTCTGACTCAGAGAAAAGAACAATTTTATGATATATTTGTCTGCTAATGAATTAATTCTAAAATTCTTAGGGAGGGGGAATTGTGATACTTTTCACTGCTCTGCAATCTGTTATTTACCTGCAGTAGAGAAAAGGTCTTTAAAAGGATGGAGAGAAAAAAGAACTAAAACAAATGTTTGCATGAGAATAGCCAGAGAACTATAGGAAACTATTTAATTTATTTAAGGTGCAGTTTAGGGTTTATAGTCCTCAAGATTTTATTTGAGTTGAACTCTTATTACAGAAGGGACTCTGGATTCAGACAAATAAAACTTTTGGGTTTGAGACTGTAAAGAAACCCGTAGACTCAGTTGGCCTATCACTGTTACACCTTTGCTATAGCAAACATACATTGAGCAAAAGATCTTCTTGAAATTAGAAGAGACCATTTTGTGCTAAGATACTTGTGATGCTGCTAGAACTGTCCCACATAAAACCATTGAAATAGTATCCTACTTCCATCAGGGTTGTTGGCTTGTTTGCTTTTAGAAAATAAGTCTGGGTTTCAGCCAGTGATGCAGTGAGTGTGCAGGCAAGGAAGAAGGTTAGAGTAGCTGTAAAATCTGCAGCATCTCCAAATGTAAACACCTTTGCCTTCTTCCACCTTAATTTGCAACTGATCTGCAAGTTAGGACAGCCATAAGGAAGTGCATCCCCTGGGATATGATTTCCATACATAGAATTTCACCGCAGCAAACTAAAGATCAAATCATGGGATCACTGAAATCTGCGTGGTGATGAAATGATAGTACCTCTTCAGATCAAGACTTTTGAAGAGGTGGCCTTAAATGCAGCTGGGGCTTGATGGTTCATAACAATGCCTTGAGAGCAGTGGTGGGCTGTCATGTAACTAATACAAATATAAGGTCAGTTCTTTGGGGATACTTGATGTGACATTGGAGTCCAAATAATTAGCTCACAATTCTGTGAGCACTGAGGTTTGTGAATTTTTTAAGTTCACCCACTTGTCTGTTTCCCTGCATCTGGGCTGGATTTTCTATTTGTTTCATTGTGTCTGAAAATGAATACCCAGTGTGATCCGACCCTGCTGGAGCCCAGCACTCCAGCAGCCAGGGGATTTGATTGCTAACATACTAGTTAGGAAGATGGATAGCATAAAGGATATTTGATGGCTGAGCGATTCCATAGATAACAAGTGTAGGAAGGAAGGGTATGTGGCGATGATTAAGACAGTGGAGGCCCGCATAGGTTTTTTAATATGTCTGTACTACAGGCATGTTTACACACATCTTTCAGGTCCTATAAAAATATATATGTGTGCCAAAGAGTTTCTGTGAGCTTTTAAAACTGTGGTGCAATCTGCTGCTGGAGATGGGTCCTGATCCTGCAATGGCTTCACAAGGGAAACACCTGTTGAAGTCCATGTGTGTGCCTGGGAGGCGGCAGGTGCCCAGGGTTAGCACGTAATGATCCCTCCCCACAGCTGGGAATGTGTAATAACTTAATTGTAGCTATTTTACATACATAACTAGCAGTACTAGGCTGTCTTAATTTACATTTATTTTTTCTCGGGAGATTTGCAGCAAGAACAGTTTGTTAGATATAAAATATTAGCCAGTCTTAGAAACTGTGCATTAAGTCGGCGTCAGAATCTCTCTTGCTTGTTGCAAGAGCTGTGGTTTCATTCTCTGTATATAAAGAAGTGTTGGTTAAATACTTCTGTCCATTCTTCCCTTTCTGATAAATTTGAAATTAGGAAAAAGTGGAGAGGGTTAAATATAGCTTTAGCTCTCACTGCACCCAGGAGGAGACGGCTCATTTGCAGCTCAAATTGCCCCAAGGTCGAAAAGCAGGACTCAGCACTGTCTATTTTCCTTCACTTCAGCTACAGTTAAGCACTTTGTTTTCTTTTATTGGTAATTGAACTTAATTTCTCTGAGATAGGAACCAAGGAGTTCATTCACACCTATGAATGATGTGTTCACAATTAATTAGCAGCTTATCCTGAGCATTTTTGTGCAGGATACCAAATATTATTGTAATGGCAAACAGTATATCTTAGATAGCTGGCACATTCTCTGAATGAGTGATTCCCTGAACCTTACAGCCCTGGAGATTAGAGGCATCATTTCAGAGCAGTAGACTGGGTACATATGCTGGGATTTCATCAGTTTTCTGGTCTTGCTGTAGTCAGATACTGTGATCATCGCTCTGACAAACTTTGTGCTGAAGCTTTCAGTGCTCATGAACCCCATGGCAGGGATTCAAACACTTAGAAACACAAAATCCTCTTCTCTAGGAGCTTTGATTTGCTTACTGAGATCATATCTAGAAAAAAAAAAAAAGGATATTTGCCTAGAATTAACGACTACAAGTTTTGAGTGTTAGAAATTACTGCCTTTTTTTTTTAAAGAATACAGTGTCTAGAAATAGAACTACTTGCTGCTCACCTTCTCTATTTTCTCTTTTTAAACTTGCACTCCTTAGAATTATACTCTCAGACTCTCCTGGTTCCTTCAATGCAGCCATTTTTACTAGTTTGGCTACTTGGGGCAAAACTTACAGATGCTTGTATTAAGTCAGGTAAAATTCATTATATGAAATATCTTACATGCAAATACAAGTTTGCAAGGGAGATCTCCAAGTCAGCAAAATAGACATGAGCTTTCTGTTCTTGTATAGATCTGTAAATTTAGATATAGCTTGTGCTACACTTGTAAAGCAATAAAATACCAGAAATGCAGTGACAAACGTAATTAAAACTAGCAGGAAAAGCAAAAAGTAGAGGTAAATACAGATAGAACTGAATGTTAGAAGGGTTAACATATTTCCCCCCCCCCCCTACAACCCTCAACTATTTTAATTGCTGAACTATTTCAGAAATGTTTAAACTACCTCACCTACAGCTGGAGGGAGATCCTAATTCACTAGTCAGATCTCATGAGAGGTCATCTAGTGCTGGGAGAAACCACCTGTGTCCCAGAGGTAGGTCCCCTATGGTGACAGCAATGCATACCTGATTGAAAAGACCCCACAGAACATCCTTTTCTACAACCAACCACACTTTTCAGCACTCTATAACAAAGGTGCAATCTGTTGCAAAAGACCAAAAGTTCCTGTGTGGCAGAGGAAAAGCAAGAAAGGCTGTATCTTTTCCTAATATTCTCAGATCTTACAGAAGTAGACCATTTGTTTATTATGATTCATGGATGGTTGTAGGAAGTAGGAAAAATCCTATCCTTCAAAGGGGAAAAAAAATTCTCAACCACCTGAGTTGTGTGATTACCACTCTCATCTGACATTCTTTTTAACCATCAGCATGGGTCAGGATGTCCTAATTAAGCAAATGAGTATTTAAGGCTGTTAACTACTAGCTACCCTACTCCTGACTGTTGTTATCTCTGATGCTGTGAGGAAAGTAAAATACTTTCTGTGTCTTTATCCCTTAAAAAACTTAAGTGACATGAGGAAGTAAATATTCCTGGCTGGTCCTTAAGGTTGCAGTGGCCTGATAGACCCTTTAAAAAAATGTGGTGCAAGAAAATATGGAAGCTGAGTACTGCTCCCTGAATGCCCTGTGTTTGGGTGCAGCAGTATCATGCTGTTCCATGATGAGAGCTGCCTGCTCCTGTGATGGGCGTTCCTGGGTGCGTGGGCTCATGTCATGGCTGGAGGGAATGGGCTTCCATGAAGAGACTCACCCACCTCCCAGCACAGCCATTCATCTCCATGTTTCTCTCTGTTGGACTGGGCCAAGCAGTGGGCCAGAGATTTGCTGGCTAACACTGTTGGCACCCTGGGGGCAGCAGGAGAGGAGCTGTGCCGTGTGTGAGACAGAGACCCCATCGGGGAAGATGTGGTGCAAGAGCCAGACCAGGAATTCTCGGCACGACAGGTCTGCAATGTGTGCCTTGTGTAAGTAAAAGGCTGCTTCTTTTGGGTCTCTTGGGATCAAGGGTAGAATCAGCTATGTTTTAGTCATCAAGGAAAATTTGGCCTTAGGAGAGAAAGAGTGCAAATGACACATTTGCTAAACGGGGTGTTGTGTTTGCACGCCAGCCTGTGTCCCAGATGGGCCTCCTGGGTGCTCACTGTGTGACACTATAATGTCCTAACTCAAAGGAGGAGCGCTTAAGAGACTTACGAGATCCATGGCAGACCAAGGCAGCAGCCAGGTAAGATTCACTCTGTGCCCTTTGCAGGCTGAGAGCAGGGACTGCTCCCAGAAAGGTGCCCTGTTCCTTTCTCCCAAGCAGTGGCATCCTGCATCCTGCTGGTTGGACTGACTGGCTAGCACAGGTTTCCCAAAGTTTCTCTCTCCTAAGTGTAGAGTCACAGGAACAATACTGGTGCAGGGGCCCCTCTAATGCAAACATTTTTTTAAAATCAGTTGTGGTAGGGGTAGCAAATGGCCTCCATTGTAACGAAGTGGGGAGGACTGCATTTACAGAGTGGTTTAATCACATGGATGGAGCAGTGTGTTCACCTCTCCTTCTTGCTGGGTCATTTCCACTTTGAGCTCTGCAAACAGACCGTCTATTGAGCAGTTAGTATTCAGTCCTGAATATTCAATACTAGACTCTTGTTTTGGTGAGTCTTCGGCAAAAAAAGAAGGAGGAAAGAAGACTTCTCTTTTTTCTCATGTTCCCTCCCTGAGTTTGTTTTGCATATTGTTCAGCGGAGACTGGAGACTTCTCAGAAAAGCCAGGCTCTTGGTTTTAAAAGCACTGGTCTACTTTCATAATACTTTGTAAGGGGAGGGAAGACGCAGTGTGGAAGGGACTAAATTCATACAAGGTTAACAAATCTGTGAGTCTAGGGACCCGGCAAAGACTTTTTGTCAACTCCATTTAGACTATAAAATTAATAGCATTAAATGCTTGTTCAGTATACACAGAATACTTCGAAGAGGTACCAATCTTTGCAGGGGTATGTTATGATGACTTGTTGATGTCTCCTCCGCTAGTTTTGGTAGGCAGATATTCTCTGGGTGCAGCCTGAGAGCTAAAACTGTTCATTTGTTTCTGTCTGCTGTGCCATATTTGTCCACAAAATGGTTGTGAATAATGTGATGGCTGCATCCTTTGACAGTAGTGAGCAACAGCTAGATCTGGAATAGAGATCCATAAAGTGAGGAAAGGTGGCCACCATCTGAGTAAATGTAGTGTCTCTCTCCTTTAATTCACATTCTTTTTTGGTCAAGTGATTGTCTCTTTCCTACTGCTATGATTATGTCCTGACGATTGAGGCTTTTTGTACATATGTGTCTATCTTCTTATGTTCTTTCTATCTGCCTTACTGGATGCTGTTTCTAATGAGAAATATTTACTGTAGCCCCATTCCTTCAGGAGCTCACCTCTTTTCTCCCAATTTAAAAAAAAAAATCTCCTCTCTAGTTACTTTATTTTCTTCTATCCTTTATTTCTGACCATGCCCTTTTCTTTCTCATTCATTCTTTTGTTTCTTTTCTTTTTGTTTTTCATCTCCTTTCCAACAGCCAGACTTCTCCCTCTTCTCTTGTCTCTCTGAGCCCCACATCCAGGGGTTTGTGTATCCTCCACCCATATCTCACATCTTTTCATTTTGTCATCTTTGTGGGCCTGTCTTACTGATGTACTGCTGCCTCTGTGCCAAATTGGCCTGTCTGCTGGATTCATCAGATCCTGAGGCAGAGGGGAAATGTTTCATGGCTACTTGATGCAAATTCTGTTTCTTGTTGAGTCACAGCCTTCCTGTTCAGCCAAATGACTCCAGCCTTGTGCACTGGTGAAGAAAAGCTGAATTAAGGACTTGAGGACTTTATGTCCTCTGATACACACTGATGAACTGAGGGGCAGTGGTAGCAGCTGGGAATGTTTAACCCAAAAGCTAATGAGCCGAGACTGCTGCAAGGTGTGAGTAAGACATGTTGTGCAAGGTACCCAGAAATTAAGGCCCTATGAGCTCTCTTGTGGGTCTCACATTAATTCTATAACATAAGAAGTTAGTGGTATCTGGGGCACAAAGGGTATCAAGAAATGCTGAGCTTTTTTCTGGGAAAGAATAGGTCTGGCAATGATCAAGAGGAATGTTTGCATTTCCTTGGAAGGAAACATTGCAGCTAAATCAGAGACAATGGTAGCATTTACACTGATTCGTGCAGCAGACCCTGAAGGACTGAGGAGCTATAACACATCATGTTGTGGAAGCATGAGGGTACACTTTGCTGTGTGCAGAGTTGGTACTTGGAAGGTACTTGTGTGTGATGATCTTTACCGATAAAAAGATTGGCTGCATGTTGCACAGCAAGTTAAAGTTCAGCTCTGGGAGAGCTGAATTGGTCAGATACTGGTGTCACTAGCTTAAATGATCCTAGGGGAACGTGAGGAAATGTCACTGCACTGAAGTCAGACCAAGTGAGGTTCACTTTGCTGTTAAATTAGTAATGGCCTTGATGAAGCAAAAGCCAAGTGGCCATTTACTGGTCTGGTGAAGCTTTCTTTTCAAAATAAAACAATAGATAGCATCTGTGTGTGACTGGGAGAGGAAAAGGGCTACTCCCTAATTATCATGCATATTGAGTTGGAAATGCAGTAGCAATATGTTATGTGATTCCAGAGAGGGGAACAGGTAGGACTTCACAAGTCTTGTCTGCTGCATGCTCGAGGCTGCCCAAAACACCAGAATCAATGTGCAAAGAAATCTTGTATTCTAGGGTTATTGAGGGTGCAGTTTCTTAACAAGGAGCATTGTTGGTAGAGTACTTAAATGAAAGTATCACATTTAAATGAACTTCTGCACAGTGCAAAGGGTAAGCAGAATGCAACATCTCATAAATTCCAGTTTTCCTGCTGAAGTATTCTGGAGGAGTTAAATTATGAACTGTGGTGCTTTTTATTAACAGTTTAAACATGGCATGCCAATTTTATATACTTTATCAAACAGTTTAGTAGAAAATCAGTACTAGGACCAAAGACCTGGCTAAAAGAAGAAAAAAAAAGAGCTCTCTCACATTTGAGAGAATCATACTTTGCATTCTTATGATATCAAGGCGAATCTTCACAATGCTTTACCACAATCACAAGTCAAAGAAAAAGAACAAAACCATTCCTGCCAACATCCAGTAAGTGCCCTGGGCCAATGTCCATTAACCCTGAAATAGTTCCAATAGAATTGTATGCCAAGAAATAAGAACAAAAGAAAGGACTGAAACAAGAGTGCCTGACATTTTGCCCTGCTGGAAATGAAATAAAAAGTTAGATTAGCAAACAAAACACCAAGGTATCTGGCAGCTTGTCAGGGAAGTGGCTCTGCCATCTGCACCAAGGCCATGTGTCACTGTCATCCCTGAGGAGAAGGTCTCTTGGAAGAACAGAAGATGGCTATCCGGGACCAAGGAGGACACTGGCATGATTTCCTGTGGAGCTTGAAGAGGTTCCTGACAGCTCACACACACTGACTGAAGGGAGTGTGCCTTGCTGGCCGATAGCACCAAATGACACACCGAGGAGCAAAACTAGGCTCTGTATGGCAGGTCCTCCTCAAGGTCAGAGAGGAGCTGGTTTGTGAACTAGGAGTGTCTGTGTGCTGAGGGAATCAGAGGGAACAGCAGCTGGATGATGGCCCTGATATGGTCTCGCAAACCTTTCGTTTGACAGTGGAGAGGAGGGAGATTTTGATTACATCACCTGTGAAAACATATGTCTTAGAAAATTCCTGTGTGCGTGATTGGCTTTCCCAAATAGCTTGTTCTGCTTGATTTTGGTTTACAGGAGGTTTAATGCCCTCGATGGGAGCCAGTGGCTGCCAAGCCCTGTCATGTTACAGGCACACAGTTGTTCATTACATTGTGCAGAGAGTAAGCCACAAGATCTTGTTCAGGTCCTGCTTTTGCAGTAGATTGAGGTTTTGGAGATAAAGTGATTCTTGTTTGTTTTCTTTCAAGCAGTGTAGTTCTTTAAAAGCTTTAAATGTGCTGCTGCAACCAACCTGAAGAGAACTCCAGCAGCATTACACTTCTCAGGTGGCAGATGTGCCCGTAACCAAGAGTGCTGTGCTGCAAGGTGTGAGAGAGACAGGACAGGAATCCTGCTTCTATTCAGACTAAATGTTATGTTCAGCAGGTAGTAGAATAGGTTTTTAATAGTTTGAGGGTCAGACTTCAGGTTTATCTCATAATCATTACTCCTGAGAGAAAGGGATCATCTCTTTTGCCTTTAAGGGACTTTTAAACTAGTGGTTTGTCTTCTAAGGTGATATGACAAATTGATCCAAGACACTGAAGTGCTAAAAGGTGTAGTCTCCACTTGCATCAGTCAAAATATTAGACGTACTGGCTCAGTTTTTCTTTACTTTCATATAGCATTTAGAAATTAGATTTGCAGCCCACTAAGGGATGGCCAAAACAGGCAGACTGCTCAGACAATATGAATTTAACAGCTGTAGAGGTTAGAAGTTCTCTGTCTGCAGCAACAGTGCAACACAGCAGGAACAGTGTCTGTGGGGTGCTGGCATATCTCAGACCATGTTCAGCAAGATCAGCTCTGAAGAGAAAAGCTTGAGGAATCATGCAGACCTCAGCACTTACTCTGAGACAGACAAAAGAAGAAATTCTTAGGGTAGTAATGGTTTCCTTAATAAGAAAAGATACAGAGTATCATCCTATCAACTCCAATGAAAAATATTATATTAACTTAGTACCATGGGCTATCAAACTGGAAATGAGTGGTTCCACAATCTTCAGTCAGCCTCTTGAGCTTTTGAGTTACTGCTTTTACCTGCTAAACCTGCTGTCTGCAACCACTTTCTCTTGGTCTAACAGATCAGATGAGCAGCAAGGCAGTATTGCTGGCCAGCTCAGTACTGAGACACTTGGCAAAGAGATGCTGTGGGAAGAGATGAGTAACTCTTCCCTCTGAGAACAACGAACAAATAACTCAGAGGGGTGCTAAGACTCTGTATGCATGAGAGGAGTTCCTCCTCTGTCACTGGAACTGTAAAATTAAGCCTGTCATCACTTCTGAGTATTCATTTTTCCAACATGTCCTCTTGTAAATGCACTAAAATTTGGTTGTCCCTTTGTATTTTATATACCTTTGCTCGCAGCTACTTACTAGTGGTTTTTTTTCTACATTTGCCTTGAAAAACTGGGGAAAAAATTACAAGAGCAACCATGAATGCAAATAAGGAACTGGACTGTGGCAGCTGTGCCATCCAAGTTGGTATATGGCTAAGGCAGTGGTTTGGGTCCTAACAAATCTTTTATTCTTATTCCAGTGATAACTACTTCAGTGACAAGCAAACTTATGTGAAAGAAATGCTGGTCCATGTGCAGCACCCTAAGTAATTGTGTCATGCTTATTTGTGAATTGCTTTAAAATTTGGAATAGGAGAGCCAATTTAGAGCTGAAGGCATCTGAGAGGGATTTTCGTGCCATTGCTAGGGCTGTGGTGAAATAAATGATTGTGCAAACTGATACTGTGATTACAAAAAGCCTTGACTATCTCTCTAGGACATGAGAATTCTCATACAATTTCAGAAAAAATAGCAATTCACAGTTAAGCCAGTGATACAACCACATTCAGATCAGAGGATATGGCATAACTGGGGAAAACCAGTACTGCTCACACCACTGTAGGGAATGAGGTGAGCAAAATGCAGCTCAGATTAGGAGACCACAGTGTCTCATTCTGCCTGTAAAACCTCTTGATCTCCTTTCAGGGTGCACACACGTGCCCTCAGGGCTGCAGCCAGTGGCTCTGGGTACACTTGCCTACCAGCCATGCGGCACAGCCCCTCCAGTAGGTTTTGGCATCCTGTTTGGGTGCTGAGCAGGACACAGTGTCTCACAAAGGCCAGAGGAGAATCTGCTTACAGGTTGTGCTATTACTGAGCAATGCTTAGCCCTCCTGGCAGGACAGGAGCAGCAGAAGCCACTGCCAACTGCAATCAGGCCCTCCTCCTCTTCTCCTCCACAGAGCCTGAGCGGCTCTTGCACTGCTCCTGTTATGGTCACGCACATGAGGGAGCAACGGGTGCTTTCTGTTCTGGGCTGCAAATATGCTAAGCCAATAACCACTACAAACGAGGGAGTAATTATCTCATTTAATGTATTGGCATTACACAGGCACCTCTGCTGTATTTCTCTCACCTCAACTGAGGCTCTGTAGGGAGAAGCCTTTCAAAGGTGTTTTCTAGGAGCAAACCCTTCCTTCTGAAGAAGATAGCATGTCAAAATAACCTGTCAAAGTTATATTTGAAAAACATTTGTGCTTCTCATTTCTGAAAGTTCATGTAAGCTCCTGCCTCTGAGCAGCTCTTGTGTGTTTCCGTCTGTTTTGGGAAACACTGGGTGTGCCTTCCCAGCTCAGTGTTTCAAACACCATACAAATAATAATATGCTTGTTGGTGTGAAGAGAAGAGCCTTGGTAGGGACAGGGCAAAGCTACACAGGCCTCTGTTCTGCCTGCTTTTGAAAACAAATTCAGTTTAAACTTCTGTTGTTAAAAGTGTGGTGGGCACATTTAATGGAGGTGAAATACTCTTGTGCTTGAGGCTCAGTGGATGTGTCAGTCTTAGCAAGATAAGGATCAAAAAGAGAAGAGGCAAAATGAGGGCCAGAAGTAGTTCCATACTTCTTCTTTAATCCATTTTTTCAGCATTTTATTTGGAACAATTTATGTTATTTGTTTGTGTCACAGTAAGTTATTCTGCCAGAAAATTGACACTGGAAAAATTATTGTAATTTGAATAACTATCTCCTTTCCCTTGCATAGGAATCCTGCAGAAGACACAATGTATTTGTATCCAGTAATGTACAAAATTATATAGCAAAAGTTTGAAGGCTGAGGAACATAGTTGTGTGTTTCACTATAATTCGCTCTTGATCTTTGGGAAATTAAATAGTTGACCTTATATTTAAAGATGCAGCTTCAAAATGCCATTAAAAACACTATTTGCTTTCTTTGCTAATAGGATTGTGATAGTTTCCATACTGTTCACAGTCCAGAATTATCAGCATGTGACTATACTACATTTTACTACTAGATATTAATAAATATATTTACTTTGCCTTGATGTTTTTTGACTAGTGTTGACCCTTGCTCTGTTGTACTGTCCCAGTATATCTGAGGGTACAATATGCTGGGGCTTAGGATGGGAAGGAGTCCCTGAGAACAGAGAGAGGAAATGCCTTAATGCTTGATACTCTGAAAATGCAGTGAGTGAAAATACAGCCTGTATTAGATGGGATATATTTTCTTTTGCTCTCACAAGCATCTCCCACTAGAAATTTTGAGTTTCTCATGTTGTGTTAATGATTTACCACTTTATGAAGCCTGATACACACTTCTGCTTTGTCAATGCCTGAACTCTCCACTACTCTGTGACTGTTTCTGATGTGAAAACCTGTCTGTGAGAAATTTATAAGGTCCAAGTGCAATAATTTAGGCTTTAATCACATTAAAGCTTCCATACCACGTGACTCAATGTGTGTTTAGAACAGTGGAGTAATATGATCGTTGTCAGCCTTGGGAGCAAGTGATGGAACCTCAGCCTAGTGACACCAGGGGTTTACTGTGAGTCTTTTCCTGCAGCTCTGCAGCCGGACTGCCTGGGACAAGCCCCATTGTGGCCCAGTTGTACATCCGTGTGTCATGAGGGAAAGAGAATTCGACGTATAGAGGGCTTTACCCAGCATGTTTGTTATGCTGGAGCAGGATCTAATGCTATTAACTCTTACAGAGCTTCTAAAAGTTAGATTTAGCTTTGACTTTAGATTTTGTTTGCTCTGCCTCTTTCTCCTATTTTTTTTTCTTTTCTTTTTTCTTGCTTGGTTCTATTTTCGGCAGATGCTATCGTATCTGGAATCTGCAGGCTGCTGAAGGGAATACTTAAAATTTTAGCAAAACTGTGGCTGTATTTTTATTTTCTTTTGATACCTGAAGACATTGTTAATAATATGGGGAGTTTAAAGCCCTGTAAAAATGTTTTTCATTATACAAACCGTAAAAAATTGCTACTTATAAAATGAAGATATTTATTAGAACATGTATTTATTTATTAATACTTAAATAATTTGGTTTATGAGATAATACAACCTTTAAATGGTTAGTTGGTGTTGTCACGTTTTGTCATCTGCCAAATAATTTGACAAATTTGCCATAAACTCCCTGACATTTTTGCTCAAAGAGTTAGTTTTCTTCTTTCTTTGGTGCTAGACAGGTCATGTATCTTTTCAGGCTTGAAGAATTTCTGTCAGCTATTTAAATGCAAGGCCACAAAGAGAAAGCCAGACTCAGGCTGCAGCAAGCTCAACTGGGGTGATTCAGGACCAAAGGAGTTGCAGCACATACTTAAACAGCAAATGTGCCCTACTCCAGGGACTATATCTGTCAGTGTAAACCCTGTTCTTTGCCAATGGAAAAGGTGGATGTGTGCAGTTATCAGAGACAGTAAGTGAACCAGGATGGTGAAAATTGTTATCAAGTGACACTTAAAAAGTTTTTTTCCCCTACTACTTAGACAGGGAATGTGACTAAAAATGGCTGCTGCCAGTTCCCTGCTGCCGAGGGAAGAGGATGCGTTCCAGCTTCCCAGCTCTCGGTGCCGGGAGGAAAAGAAAGGGCAGAGCTGGGCATCGGTCTCTCCTTGGTGCTAATGGCAGCTGCCTTTGCTTTTACTCCCTGCAGCTGGGCTCAGAGCCAAGGGAATTATATACGGCCATGGCTGTGTGCTGAAAGGAGGAGGAGGAGGAAGGGTAATCTTTCTCAAGGCTTCTTGCACCTCTCTCTGATGTTGCCCTCGGCAGCAGGTTTCTCTCCACCTTGCAGGGATCTGGGAGGATCCAAGCTCCTGCCCTCCAGCCTGTGGTACTAAAATGGGACAGGAGAGATACTGTTTGCTCCATTTTGGGGCAGCAAAGGAAATCTGGTACAAAGCAGCCATATCGTTGTGTTGGCCCTCAGACAAGGAGGTGATACACCCCCACCCGAGGCAGCCGAGCAACATGGGCAGGGAAAGCCTCAAAGTTGAGAGTCACCACAGGCTTGTGGGTTAATAACAGGGCAGGGGCTGATCAGACAGCCCAGGCATCACTGGCAAGTTTTACATTGTGGTGTCGGCAACATTAAAGTGATTTTTATACAAAACTGTGTTGAATTTGACGGGAGGAGAAATACCCTTTAAAAAAATCTATTGACAACACATATTATTTTTGCTCATTTTTAAGGGAGGTGCCTCAAAGGAGCAGGCTGTAGGGAAGAGGCAGTGTGGTTGTGAGGGACCTTAGGCACAAGGCAGTTTGATGGTGAATGAGTAAGATGTACACAGGGACATGCTTGCACTGACGAAGGCAGAACCACGTAGGCAAAGAGGCACAGGGAAGGGAATAGCCTGGAGCTGCCACAACACTGCCTGAAAACCAGAAGTGCACAAAGTAACAGTACCTGAAGTCTTGTGGCAGGGCCTGGAACCCAACCTTGAAGGGTTCTCAGCAGATGCTTTCTGATGTCCCTTTTGATTGTCTCTGTGGCAGTGGAGAGTGTGTGTACAGAGCAATACGTACAAATCTGTGCAACTGCCTGGGTTTAAAAAGCATTTTTTCTGTAGGATGTATTTGGTCATGACTATTCGTCTATTTGTTTATTGGCATCCAGTGCCAAAATGAAGTCATACCAACTTTTATCTTCTATAAACCAGATGGGCAGCTTTCCCAAGACACTGGGTTCCTGCTTCCCCTTCAAGTCTGCTGCTGTGATGGGCTTTGCTGGCTGGCAGATTGCTGCCTGTGCTGTGCAGGTATCCTGATGTGTCTGGAGTGGGGGGCTCATGGAATGGAATCCAAAGCCATTTCCATGTCTTTGAAGGTGTTTCTGGCTCTGGCAGTTTGCTGACAGCGAGGTCTGTTTCCCTTTATTTCTTGTGCATCTCTTCACTCAGCGGGGTTGTTTCCTGTTGTAACTTGCGGGGTTCCCTTGCTGCCTTCTCACCTATCCCTTCTTTTTCGTGCTTTGTCTGCAGGGAGCTCTATGAACATAAGCTCATTTCTGACCATGTTCACGCCCTTGAAAAATAGCCTTCTGAGGGAAGTCAGTTTATTGTAGCAATACCCAGGGATTCCAGACAAACTCAAGGACTCATATTTCATACTTTGTCCAAGGAAACACATAAGAAGGTGTAACTTTTGCCCTGAAGACCTGCAAATTCTGCTGAGTCTGGTGCATCCTCCAAAGTCATCAGGGGATGTAAGTTATAGCTTCCAGAAAGAACAGCAGAGTCAAATCAGTGTAATGCTATAGGTAACTCATCTGACTGATGGAAAGAAACTGAAAGTGGGAACAGTGGGAGGACAGAAGTGGTTGAATTTGCACTGTGGATTGACAGAGGTTTGGGCAGCTCAGTGGCTGCTGACTTGCTGTGTTGGACTTGTACCAGTGAGGAAAAGGTCTTGGTAGGGCCTGGGACTCCACCAGTGTGAGTGGGGTCGTAGGACTGGACTTCAAAGAACACAGTTTGATCCTCACTCTAACCAGCAATCACATCGATGATTAATTACACACGTTCGGATTTGTTTTCAAAACCAGTAGAAATACTTGAGGATATGCATCTTTGCCAGGCTAAGACTTGGAAATTATTGCAACTTCTGTGTTTCAATTGATTTATTTTTTTTTTTAATGTATCATATCATGGGGAGGGGAGAGAATATCCTGAGAACCTTTGTTTTGTACACAGAAGCGTTTCAGCCTCTGTAGTTTAAAAACAAACAAAAAATGAAATTGAAAAGGAACAGCTAAGTTTGAAAGCAAGAAAGGATTTTCTTGCTAAATAATGTCAGACAGAGCATGTTTTTACAGAAATGTTACAGAACACCATCTGTTGAAAAATGGTACTTTATTTAGATTTATCTGTTGCCAGTTTATTTTTTATGCAAAGAAAAACACACAAAAAAAGATCATTTTCGGTTTTTTTGCAGAGAGTTGGATTGAAAGATGCCTCAATGAAAGTGAAAACAAACGTTACTCCAGTCACACCTCTCTGGGGAATGTTTCAAACGATGAAAGTAAGTAACTTGTCATTCGCTTAAAATGACTGTGAACATGTCCAAGTGCTCATTTCCTGCTATATAAGTTGCTACATCTGGGTGATGTTTTTAGTACTGCACAATTTGAAAAGTCAACTCACTTGACATAACCAATAGTTTTATTATTTTTTTTTAATATTTGCATTTTTTAAAAAAAAGGAAATAACATATCTATTGCTTAAAACAGCTAGAAGAATTTGTATGTCACTGAATAAAGGTTGGATGACCTCTAAAATGTGCTGTTAGTATCAGCTTATGAGTAAAACCACCTGTTTTGCTTTTCACTGGTGAACAACACGTGGCTGAAATAGAGTAAAAAATGTGCTGCTTGTAAATTCTACTGTATCAAAGCAGACATAGGAAATCTTTCCTTTAAGAATTAAACAATCATAGCATTAAAACATCATATACTAAACCATGATATTGATTCCTTTTCAGTCACAGAGAGGAAACAATTATCAATCTAGCTGATTTTAAAATAGCTATTTTTTTCTTATCTTTTCTAATTATCATAATTTCAGATCTTGATTTTTAACAACAGCAGGTAATCAAAAAGACTCCAAAATAGTTTAAATTAACCAAATAATTTCTTTTTAAAATTGCAAGACAATTCTATCTTACCATTAGTTTTCCCTGTTTATGCAATTTCTATTCTGATTAATTTGCCTAAAGCAAAATACTCTTCATGTTAGTTTTCCTCTCAGGATTTCATACATTTGTTCATGTTATAAGACATCGATGCAGACTGAATTATTTAATTCAGTAGCTCACGTTTCCTAAATAGAAGTTTAGAAAGTATATTTTAAATAACTTCTTAGTTGCTGAATGTCCCATTTACATTTTTTATATTTTAAGAGAATTACTTTATTTTGATATCAGGGTAAAATTACGTGCCTTGCAGCACAATGTTGTAATGGAACATGAAATTTGCTGTAGCTGGGCCTTACTCTTGTTTGTCTGGAGATATCTTTGGAGGCAATATCTCTTCTGAAGGAGAAGGGTGGTGTTAGTAGAAAAATGGTATTTATTTATGACTCCCAAATGGGCAAGGATCCTTAAAGACAGACAATAAAACTAGGAGAGGTTTGGGTTTTTCTATTTTTAAAAAGTAAGGGATTAGAAATTAATTTATCTTTAAAAATTGTAGTGAATGTACAAACATCAGCTTGTTAATTTGCATTTTATGAGAACCTATGAGAGATATGAATTTGATTTCACTCTGATTCTACTGAGAAAGTGATGAAAGAAATCTGTAATGAATGAGATGTGACTTCAGACTCTTAATAGGGCCAGAATTCAGGACTCAACTCTACTGACTTTAGTGAACTTTCCTTAGACTCACAGTTCAAGACAGTATTGTCAAGGAAATTATTTAGCAGCATTAGCTACATTAATAGTAAAATTATAATTTCACTATTACAGGTATCCTTCTAGGTTTTGTTCTAGATTTGTTACCTTAAACAGGTTGTGACCAAACTTGCAGTAGTTTGTTATATGTGCTTTAAATGGGAACATGAGAAACTTCCACCTACCTTGGACCTGCATGGTTTAGCAAGAGCCCATATTTCAGACAGTGGCATTGAGAAGATAGGACAGTGGTTCCTTCTGTTTTCTAGGACTGGAATTAAGGGGCAGGCAATGCTAATGAAAGGAGGTGAATTCAGAACTGATGGAACAAGTACAGAAATGAATTTGTCCCACTATTCATGTGCAGAAGACATTATTGTCACAGTATATTATGGAAACCCAAATGAGAGTGAGAGTTGATTTTATCTGGCTTCCTTCTTAATAGCCGGTTCTACCAGATGCTTCCTTTGCACTGATTACCAGCATTTCTGCAGTGCAGATAAGAGAATTAATCCACCTGAAAAGTCATCCTTGTTTTGAGGGGGAGGTGAGAGAGAGAAGAAGGTGAAGAGGAAGGAGTAGGAAAGCAAAATAAGCCACTTGTCCATCAGCAAGACCAATAATCTGTGAAATTCAGAACAAACTAGAAGTTTCACCTTAGAAATCATTGTACTGTGTGCTCCATTACAGCCCTGGAGTTCTTTCCAACATTTCTCTAACAGTGCCCACACACCAACCAAGAAATTTCCAAACTACTGTGTCACTTTTTGTCCATCCTCTCTCATACACTTGCAAACAGCAGGAGGCAAAATGTTTTGAGAAAACCTACGTAACTCTATTTGAATTCTTCAGAATGGTGGTCAAATTGCTGTTGTCAGTGTAGCTCCAATTTTCATCTGGAGCCAAAAGAAGGCATCATCCATCCTTCCCTTGACTAGTTTTTTGTCTCTAAATACACTAGGTAGCAGTTGGCTGGATTCTACCAGAAAAAAAATGTGGGTTTGGTGTTTGGTTAGGATTTTTTTGGCCTTGTATCCACTGAAGATTATAAGAACTTGTGCTGTGAACTGATAATGTTCTTACTGACCATCATGCTTGCCCTTGTGACTGTTTTTTCCTGGATGATTTTAGAGTTCATAGGGTTTTAGGACAGGAGTAATAGTTTTGCTGGTCTCCTTTTCTACTGATGAAGTATGCTACAGAGCCATACTTCAGGCCACAGGGGCCCTTTGCAATCTTCTATTCTCATCCAGATACCTCCAGGCCTCTTAAACCTGCATTAAATTGTGAAAGGAAGCAATGACTCACAGCTGAGGATTCCCATGATTGCTATGCTTCTTGAGGTGTTTCTTACCCTTTTAAAACATTTTATGACCTCTTCCAAAAAAACCTTTTGTATTCTAATATAAAAATTACCAGTAAATTTTATTTCACTTTCCAGTTTTTTAAACACTTTCCCTCCTACCACTTCTACATTCCACATATTAGTCAAAAGACTCAAGGAAAAGGGAATGGTACAACCTTGCATTCAATAATTAAAAGAAAAACACCCTCACATTATTTTATGTGTACTGTGCATTGAGCCAGATTAGCCAAATTGAAATAGGGATCTGGAAAAATACAAATAAAGGCTTATGAAAGTTTCACTTTCAATTCCATTGGAAAGAAGTCGTGGTGCTACTTGGTGAAGTGGAAGGATTGCTTCTCCAAATTTTCTTGCTTAGTTAGAAATGTGAATGTAGAGAGTTCATATGAGATAAAAGAAAATATTCACACTAGTTTTTGTACTTCAAAAGCAGTGTTCAAAATCCACAATCTCACCAGCTGAAACGGACTTATCCAGTAACTTCTTTTCTTATTTGAACTAAACTTCTTACTCTTCCGTTAAAAAAAAAAAAAACAACAAACTTTTTAAAAAAGAGCTACTTGTTTTCATTGAAATTTTCCTTGGGGAAAATTCTTGCTTTTTCAGTCATACCTGCTCAGTGAGAACTCTGCTCCTATGTTTCTCAGAGGGTTTTAAAAAATCCCACTGTTTAAAAAACACAGAATACATGCTAATGAGCCTGAATCTCATTTATAGCTACATGTAAGAAAGAGACAAGATAGCTTCTGACTATAATTAAATTCTAGCTAAGGCCACTTTTGAGAATAGTCAGAATGTGGCCTGCAAGGGCTACCGAGGAGGAGGCTATTTCTCTGAAAAGTGTGGAGCTAACTGAACAAAGGGAATTGTTTTATCCATATAAAGCTACTAATAGCAGGTTAGCTGCTTTTGAGAAGCATGCAGGCAGCACTGGAAAGTAGAGAGTTCTTCAACTACCTCCACAGTGGAAAGAACTTTACTCCATTTTAGTTATGACAAACAGACTAACATACTTCACAAAAAGGTGTGCTAATGCAGGGGCTTCACTTTGGGTTGTTCCACACACAGTGTTTAAGGCAGGATGCTCAAAGAGGTGCTGAGCATAGCTCCTATTGTCTCCATGTCTTGCCCCAAGAAGTCCCTCAAGCTGTACCTAAAATCAGGCCACTGAAGTTAGACGATGCCACTGAGAACTCAGGGAAAGCCACAAAGACACAAAGAGAACTCTACTCTGGTGGCTTTGAAACAGAATTTTGAAAATAGAAAGATGGAGCTGTTATCAAAGAAACTTACATGGAGTTTGGGAAGAAAAAGATTTGTTGATATCTCTGGGAGCCAACAAATATTGTTTTTCTATGATGATCCTTGGTTTTAGTATCTTTGAAGGCCCCTTCTGTGTTGAGAGTTTTACCCATTTGAATTTTAAGAGTATTGAATTTTAAAAGGTATGAGTTCATTTTAATCTACAGTGTTGGTCTGATGGGGACTGATAACTGAACAGGCCAAAAAGTAAGAAGTGCTATTTTCCCTTTCCTTTTCCATGTTGTGCAAAGAGTTCTGGGATCAGACTCGAGTCAAGAGTTACAGAAAACAGTCCTTGCTCAGTATGGAAGCCATCAAGTGCTTCTACCAATCAAAATATAAAGAATAGGGATATTTATTATTTTCTGCTAGTCAATTATCTGATAAGATTATATAGTTAAAATGTACAAGGTAGAATTATGTGTAATGCTGAAAGTTTGTATTTCTAGATCCCCTCTATTCCTATACCATGCACAATTCTTTCCATCTAATAGAAAAGAGAAAGTTTTCAGAAAATAAATACTTCAGACAACACCTGGTGAAAATGAGAAATATATTGGCTGACAGTTGGTCCACTACCAAAAAACAAAGTAGCTCTGTGTTCTTGTACAGAGAATTGGTTTGGGGGGAGACAAGCACTAAACCTGTGAAAAATTTAGTTTTGTTGAAAATCCACCTTTCAATGGGAAATACTTTATGGGAAATGATGCTTAAATGTTTTTTTTGAGTAAATTCATCATTCTCCTACTTTGTACTGAGAGACAGTTCATGGAGGATGTTGGAGAGCCTTGAAGAAGGATCTCCAGGAAAAAAACATACCTGAGGAGGAAGATATAAATTGCAGCTTATTATCTAATTGTTAGTTTGTGTTATTAAAACAAATCCTTACATGGGAGGAGCTGAGTAAGGCTGGCTTGAAGTGTGTCTTAGGGCAGGTAAAGCCCCTGCTCAGGGGTGCTCACTCTTAATGCAAGCAAAAAACAGCTGGAGGAGAGATGGAAGGGGTGTGGAGACCCTAATATTGTGTGATTTAGATATAATGTCTGAGGGAGTGTCACATATCCAGGGGGGAATTCGGTCTGGTTAGCACAGGTGAAAGCCGCCCGGTAACAGGTCCTTGAGCTGAGGAGCGGCAGCCGCGGCCGCTCGGCATTCAGGCCCCGTGTGCCGGGGGTCTGTTGCACGCCGACCGTTTGTTTGGGAAAAACAAATGAAAAACACGATTTAAAAGTGATTTGAGATGTGTGTGTTGGTCCTGTGCGCTGAATAAAAGCGGTCCCTGAAAGGCAGGGAGGGAGTGTGCGGCCCAATAATTAGGGGTCCATTGTCATGCAGATGCAGAAGGGGGGCAGCGCTGGGGGTCCGCGGGAGCTGCAAAATGGGATTTCCTGACACTCCGGGGAGCGGCCGAGCGGGATAAAGGATGTTCGGTTAGCACAGCTTCCCTGTGTGCAATGGGAGAAATGCTGTGGCGCGGAGGCTGGAGACAGGGCGTTCCGAAGTGGGGTGTTATTTGTGTGCCTGGGTTCACGGAACAGCACAAAAGGCCTCCCGACGGGGTCTCGTGTTCAGAGGAGGTCGCTCGTAAGATCGGCTCTCTTAAGATTCAGCATCCTAAAGGCCCGCTTAAAATAACTTCAAAAAGTTGATTGCATGAAGAAATTAAACTTGCAGTGTGGTGTGCAGGCATAGTGATCTGTCTCATTGTTTAGGTATCAAAGTCTTCTATGCTGAAAGCTTTCATCAGGGAAAAAGTTGTGAAAATATCAGACTGTGTTTAATACAACAGCGTTTCCCAAAGAATATCCTTCTGTAGCTGTTGATTGTGCTTTACTCCAACTTTCACGTAGGAATGTTTTATATGTTTCACAAAACACAGTTTAATAGGAATTATTCTATGCATACTTTCAAATTGTTTCAAAAGAACTAACACAAACTAGGAAGAATCCAGTATTTGGAGTTTTATTTTAATTATCTTTTTCTTTGTTCATCTTTTATTTAAATTTTTGTAAAGTCAGAAAATCAGAGTTATCTTGAAAGCAGTTAATGAGGAATACTATCAGATAAATTATCTGAAAAGGAATAAAATATATTACAGAACATATACTTCTCATTCAGAATCGATCTTTGTAAATGTATAAACAGCTAGTACCTATCATATGTTAGGATTAAACAGTGGATGAACCCCATTATTTTAAATGCCTTATCTAATATAAAACTAAGGTAAAACAACGGTTCCCTTAAAGCAGCTCAAAGTGTTTATATGTCCTCACATGCTGCTAGAGATCTAAGAGTTGCTTTTACTCCAAATAAATTTGTCCTTTTCGGTGTCATTCTTCCTAGGCACCACTCTGCTCCTGCTATCAGTGATATTTGCAAGGTTTATTGCCTCAATATCTACAGATGGTAGTTTAGAGAACACCATTATTTACATTTCCACAATTTAGCTGATATTTTGAGAGAGCTTTAATACTTGAGAACATTTTAATAATATTTTTTAATTATTTTAATTTTTTTTAACAAATTCCTTACCATTCATAAATAACTTTTTAAAAAATTACTTATCAGTTCACAAATGCCTGGGAAATTCCCACTGAAATTACATAGCATTTTTTTGTTTCTTAACAGATGAGGAAAAAGAAAATAATAGAGCATCAAAACCTCACTCGACTCCAGCTACACTGCAATGGTAAGATGCCTTTTAAAAAAATCAAGAAAACCTGTTAGTGTTGTTTCTTATGTATTTTCCAGAGGAGGAGAATAGAGCTCTTAGACATCTTATACAGTTCTAAAGAAACTTTCACTGTAAGTGTTTAATGTGCTATTAGTATCCTGTACAGCATTTCTCAACAAATGTCCTACTCTTAAGGGATTTGTTTGAATTGAGGAAACTTCTGATATAGTTTAGAAGATCTACTTGGCGTATTTGTTTGTCACCTTGCCAGCTGGTGATTTGTTGTTTGCCATCGTTGTTATATTTATTACAAAAAGTAAACTAGTACTGAGAGGTTTTTTCAAGATTCACATTTGTTTCAGTGTCTGATGAAGCCCACCTTTACCAGCTATTTTACCAAAATGGGATCTATGTAATAAGATGAGAAAACATAAATAAAGGCATTTCATTGGGAACTATTGTTTCTTTACACCTATTTGTATCACAAAAGTCTCATTTTTCAGAAGTTCAAGAAAAGTGACTTTCCTTGAACAGACACTCAAGAAAAGGAGTGATTACAAACAGAGAGAAAATTATTAAAATCATAGTGAAATGTCATAATGATATTTTTTTTTTCATTACTCACTCCCACAACTTCCACACAGTTAAATTGGATAATAAAGAATAAATAATTATCTAGGTAAAATAAAAGAGCAAGCAGGGCTTACCAGGCCCAAATTCAGAACAGTGTTTATTTTGCAGTGAAGTCAGTTAAGAGTCTTTTCCACAGGAGCAAACAATGTTGTAGCCAAGAAGCCAGCATTAATTAGAATGTGCCAACGATACTGTTCCCAACAGAAAACATGCAAATACTGTAAACAGTCTTTTGCCAAGTACTTTCAAGCTTCCTCAGTCATAAAGGTTAGTAAATCCCTAAACTCCTGGGATATTGAGCCCTGCTGGAATGTACTGTGCGCACTTAATGCTCATTCAGCAGTGTTTGCAATAAAATCCTAAAATTTTGATTCTGAAAAGGCTGCCTACATCTTCTTCCCTTCTCTCTAGCTAGTGTAATGGCTTACTACCTCTCTGTTGCACTAGGTTTCTTACATGTTGAGGTAGGTCAAACATTCTCCCCTTTGACTCTTCTGGAATATCTGCAATTTCCTCTATTTATTTTCCACCCAACATTCCACAAGGGAACAGAAAGCAAAGAAGTTTTAGCATTTA
Source organism: Manacus vitellinus (assembly GCF_001715985.3). Classification (NCBI taxonomy): domain Eukaryota; kingdom Metazoa; phylum Chordata; class Aves; order Passeriformes; family Pipridae; genus Manacus; species Manacus vitellinus. The sequence goes on from NW_021940682.1 coordinate 13,227,501, forward strand.
AAATCTTTAGCTGCCATCAAACTGAATTATACAATTGGCTAATTTATTAATAGGCCTGTAGGTAAAAAGATTCCCAGCTTAGTAGCCATACCATCAAACAGTTTTCTGATGGTTTCCATGTGCTTTTCAACATATGTACTGCAGCTTTGAATTTGTATTTCCTGGAGGATTTTATATTCTAAACAAAATCACAAGCTCAAAGTTTAGGGTCAAATTGCTGAGTAGTAAGCTTACTTTGTGTGAAGATGTGGAGTTTTCGCCGTTCTGGAGTATCAGACACATTAGTATCCAGTTATTTGTACGGCAGAAACACCTAGCAACACATGGGTCAGTAAACTGTTGAAACAGCACTGCAAAAGTGCTTCCTGTAGGTTTAGCTTTATGTGTTTGACAGTTTGGCCTGCTCAGGTGCTGTGGTTTAACCTCAGCCAACAACTAAGTATCACACAGCCGCTCGCTTACTCTTTCCCCTTCCTGCTCCCATTGGGATGGGGAGGAGAGCTGGAAAAAATGAGACCCCTGGGTTGAGATAAGAACAGATTAATTATTAAAATAAAAGTAAGATAATAGTAATAGTAGTGGTAATGAAAAAGAGAGTAATAAAACCAAGAAAAAACAAAAACCAAGAAAAAACAAGTGAGGCACAATGCAATTGCTCACTGCCCACTGACCATTGCCCAGACTGTCCCTGAGCAGTGATCGGCACCTCACAGCCAACTCCCCCTGGTTTATGTACTGGGCATGATATTCCATGGTTTGGCTAGTTCAGATCAGCTGTCCTGGTTATGTGTGCACCCACAGCTTCTTGTGCAGCTCTTCACTTGCAGAACCTGGGAGACTGAAAAGTCCTTGACTTAGGGTAAGCACTACTTAGCAACAACTAAAACATCACTGTGTTATCAACATTATTCTCATACTAAACCCAAAGCACAGCACAGTGCCAGCTACTTGGAAAAAAGCTATGCCAGCTGAAAGTAGGATCAGGCCTCACACTAAGTATTTGCACAGTCAGGAAAGACAAAAAAATTTAACTGGATGTGCTTTAGGCAAACATGCATCCTACCTTCTTACAAGAATCTCTGGGCCAGATTCAAGAGGTAGAAGTGGTGGGGTAAATTACTGGCCAGATTTCAGGACAGAGTATCAAACTGCCCTTGTTCTGGCAAATGGAAGCTTCACAATCATCTGCAGCATCTGGTGTTTGCCAAGTTAAAGCTGGTCATGTTTTTCTGTTAGATGCTTCTATCACTTACAGCTAATGAAGGCTATAGAGTGTCGGAGAACAGAAACAGAGGAAGTGCCAGTTGCAAGGAAAAAGAAGAGGAAGAAAGCAGTAGGGAAAGTAGCAAGACATAAGGGAAATAAGTACGTTTTGTCACATGGTTCACATTGCCATCAACTTTATTAGTTATTTCTTGTCTGGCATCTGGCCGAAAGGGGCAAACAATACCAATCCCATGAGGATCTATCCTTAATTCTTGTGCCTCTCCAAAGGCGAAGTATGTTGAACATTTTAAATGTGGAGGAGGAAGAACAGCTGAAGAAGCCAAGATGTCTGGATGGCTGTCAGCCTGGCTAAATATCCTTTTCCTGGAAACAGGAATGATGCTTTTGTTTTGTTTTTGATGACACAAAATGAAGTGAAAGGCCTGGTAAAATGTAGCACTACTGCCAAATACATCATAATTGGGGAAAATATGCAAGCTTGAATTTAAAGGTTAAGGTATGAATACAGCAATATCTAGTATCCTGTGCTTATTCCACATTCCTGTGTTCATTATCATCTCTAAAGCTATGGCTTGGCTCTAAAATGTTCGTGATTATTTCATTGGTAAACTGGTTAACCAAAGTGCAAGTATGGAACTTTATTTTACTTAATTTTGGTGTGTGTGTATGTCCACTTCTCCACACACAGAATTATTTGAAGTACAGTCAACCTAATTCCATGCAGTTTTGTGGCTTACAGTGTACTTAACAGTATTGTGAAGCTAAAATCAGCAAAACTATTCTATTTTCTGCAACAATTATAAAAGGAATTTAAAAAGAGGAAGGTACTGTAAGGTAATGGGTTCTCCCCAGGTTACTACTTCCTCAGAAATTGTTATACTGCATCAAAATTAATCGGTTCTGGAATCTTTTATGTGATTAGCAGTGATTAACATCACAGTTGTTCTGTGGTCTTGATATAAATAAATAAATCTGGAACAAAACTACAGACCTGATTTTGCTATAGAATAATCTCATTTAATCTCGAACTATGTGAGTGTATAAGGAGGGAAGCAGTAATAGGGACAGATAAAATTGTCATTCCTGTGGAAGTATTAGGGGCTTTATTCCTACACTGTAGTGGCACAAAAGGTCTCATTGTGAACTAGTGGATTTCATGTAGCTGTATTACAACATTCAAAGTGTTTATATATATATATATGTATATATATATATATATTCTTTCTGGTAATGATTTGTTAGGTAGAAGATTGCGTTCATTATCTTCCTACAATACTGTAGAATGAAGCTGGATTCAAAATATGATAAAGTTGTTAAATAAAAGACAGGAAAATAAAAGAAGTGGAGCAAGATGGGTTTTTGATCATTAAAAAAAAGTTCAGGTATAATGGGGCATTGTTCAGTGTCAGACTAATGACTCTCTGTGAAAGAGAGGAGAAAAAGAGAAAAATTCATCAGATATGAAGAGAAATAATTAACTGCTTTTCTTTCTGTCCTGTCTTGGTCACGGAAGCTGACATTCCAATTAGCAGCTATAGTATACAAACGAACTCTCCAGGTTTTGAAAGGAGGTTTTGTTAAAGCGCTATGAATTTGAGGAAAGATGCCATGATGATATTTCTGTAGAAACCAAGGAAGAATAGATGTTTCCCATACAAACGGAGTCCATTCATCTGGCCGGATATCTTATTAAAATAGTTTGCAGTCACAAATGGTCACGATAACTGAAATGGAAGGTAGGTAGGTCCTGAAAAAGGCAATGAAGGAGAGAAACCAGATATTTGGAAGGTGTTCTACAGCTACAAAATGATAGGGGATCATCTGCTGTAAAATTGGAGTTTTTTGAGAATATGTATTAATTTTTTAATACATTTAAGGGGAAGTTACACCTAAGTTCTTCTCTTGCCCAGAAAGGCAGAAAAGCACAAAAGCACACATGTTTGTGTATGATTGACACTATGGATGACAAGATTAATTATGGTTTAAAGTTAAGTGTGTATGTAAACATCTCTTGAATATTTTTGGATAAGCAATAATAAAAATTTCATTTCAAAGGAATGTTTCTTTAATCTATAGATTTATAATGAGACCAGTTTCAAATTTTAAAGATTAAGCATGTGCCTACTCTTATATTTGACACATAATATGAAATTTCGTAGTTTCATATTTGCATGTGCAAATAAATAATAACTTCTAAAAGGCTGAGGAGGATGTTATTTCACTAGTTTTTTTTCAGCATTGTGTTCAGATCGCGTATTCTTTTTTTTTCCACTTTTTCACAAATAATAGCAAGAAAATATTTTACAGTAAGATTTTGTGCACACTCTTGAGTATTTGCCAATAACTTGCTTTAGCTGCATCTGCTTCCTCAAGGTAAATAATTTTGCAGCTGGACAGGAGTGAAAAGAGTGTCATGAACCAAAGGTGACCTGTTCTGTAAAGGAGGAGAAAACGCTTCCTCTCAGGGAACTTTTACTGTTTCGTAGTTGTACATATATTTGTTTACTGCAGGATGCACTGAGAACTCACAGCCTATAGTTTTGATAGCAAGTATGAAACAAATGAAGCAAGCAAGTTTTATGGAAATGAATTGGAAGGAACACTCAGGAACAAAGCAAATTTAGTAGACAAGAGGAAGTCAGAATGTTTGGTCGTAAAAGATGCAGCTTTGTGTACTTTTTACCATACAGGACATCCAACATACTTGCAGTTCTCTCTGTTTGATATTTCCTTTTTAAGGCTGGAGGAGAACTATGAGATAGCTGAAGGTGTTTGCATTCCTCGAAGTGCTCTCTACATGCATTACTTGGATTTCTGTGAGAAAAACGACACACAACCTGTTAATGCTGCCAGCTTCGGAAAGGTAAGTCTAAAGGAGCATGATGACACCTTAAGCTCTCACCTGGTTCATGTACATTTGTATTATTGAAAATAATTAAATCTTCCCTTTGAGATTGAATGAAAATATTTTGAATGAAATATGTGTTCAAGTTATTGGACAAAGGTTAAGATTTTAAGTATTTTGATGGTTGGAATAATTTGTAATCATGGCTAAGCTCCAAAATACTTCAGTCCCAGCCTAGCTGACAGTGACATGGTATACAATATTGGCAGTTAAAGCTGAGTTGGAAGTTGAATACAAGCCAGTGTAAATACATTTACATTGTGACCTGCACTGCTTAAACAAATATATAACTTTTAAAAACAAAAGGGTAAAACATCAGTCATTGAATTTTGGAGCATGTCTAGCCCATTCTTGTAAGCATGATATGGAGATCCCTGAATTAATAATATCAAATGATATGGCAAATTCACACGGTGGAGTACAATGCCTCCAGATGTGAAAGTCTAGAAAGCATCTAGCTGCCTTTTTGTGGCATTGCAGGTACAGGCTACCAAGTTATCTTTGCACTGTGATTCCTGCTCTAGTAAGAGCCACTGTGGTTAATTCCAGATTCACAGTGGAGGTACATTCCTACCGCAGACACACCTCTGCATCATCCAGGTATGAGCAGTAAAGATCTTATGCTCTACACCACTAGCAGATGTTAATAGCTGGCTAGAAGGTTACATAAAGTTCATATTTTGGATTTTCTGGCCAGCTGAGGTTTTCCTCTCAGTGAAAAATAGGGTGACATTTAAAACTGAAATTCTAATATAGAATGTGTCACAGGTCTTTAAAACTTCTAGGCTGTGAGAAAAACAAAGTGTAGAATTTGCCACTGTTTTTGAAATGCTTGCAAGCATGAGTCTGAAGCCAATTGTCCTGCAAGATATTCTCTTTTAGTTTTTGCAGCATTTGTTCTGTAGAAGTGCTGGGTATTCAGAGGAGGAAAAATGTTCCTCGGGTAAGTGCCTGTGTAAAGAGCAGGTGAAGGAGAAGAATGTATTTAATGAGGTGACATTTGCTGTAGTGCATATTTAGGTAGGTAGTCTAGTAAGGAAAGTGTACCATGTTGTAACATTACTATGTCTGTTGTGTCTTGAAGACCTGCACAGCTCAGTAGAACCTGTGTTAGTTTTCTGTTTAAAGACAACGTGTGTGAATGAAATTGCTCGTTGTACGTATTCTTGCTACCAAGTGTTAAGTGTAGTGGCAACATTTAATTTAGGCACAGTGAGAACAACAAACAGATTTCGTGTAGACTAACACATTTGGAACATAGCTCAAGTCTACACAATGTTAATTTTGCTACTGCTAAGAACTTCTGTAAATTGTAAGGTGTAAATATTCTGAAATGATTTCATCAGAACATAAATTTACCAGGGACTTACTCCACAATTTTTTGGTATGTGGCAGTTTTGTTACGCTGTTTAATACTTCATCCTCCTCTTCTCCTGCCCCTCACACACACCCCCCTGTTCATTGGCAGGAGTATCTTGACCTAGCAGGACAGGTACAATGACTTCCATCCAAAAATCATGGCATTCCAATGTGTTCTTCGTATGCCGTCCAAGTGTTTCCCACTCCATTGCAATAAGGTTCTGAAGCAGTGATGCATGAAACCTCTTTTACCTTGTTGTGAAGAGGAAGGAAGCCACACAGAATCATCATAATACTGTCTCATACTAGTACTTCATGTGGCCATTACTTTTGCATCTGGGAACTGATGCTTCTGCACTGATGTGTCCAGGAACCTCAGACAACATTGGGACAAATATTGAGGTGAAACAGGCTTCTGCATCTTCAGAACCTGGAGCAGACCCCAGTGGTCTTTTCCAATCTATTACTCCTAAGAAAATGTACTGCACAATTATGAAGATCTGTAAGGCACACTTCCACTTCGTTCCATCAGCTTCTCCTTTGGAGCAGGTACATGGATGCAGTTTTAGCCAACAGAGTTGTTATTATGTGACTTAAATACCATCTTGGAAATGTGCATTGCATAAATGCCTTGGAGGCAGTTGAAGCAGTGCAGTAAAATAGGTGCTATTTAAGGGGTTCTGCATTTAGCTGCTGAAGCAGAGACCCCAGACATGTTTGTCCTCATTGGGAAACATCAAGAGCCCTGCAGCTGTCATGTCCTCCAGAAAAAGGAGTTAGTTGTTCTGTGAAATTGTAGACAGTTCGCCTTTCAGTAGACCACATTGAATTTATGATTCATCTTTGAACTTTAGCTCTGTGGCCAATGTTAAATATTTAGGCTTTTTCTTTAACAGACTGGCAATTTTTAGAAAGAGAGAGAGAGTTCAGCACATTAAAACAAACTGTAATAAGTAACATCCTATGTATTTTTACATACTCAGTTACATCTCGCTTAACAGAACAGTGTTGATTTCACTTTTAAAGATACCACAGGAGACATATGAAGCTTATCTGAAAGTGTTGCCTCCAGATTAAGGTTTTGTAGACAGCACTTCAGCCCATGTGGTCTTCTTAAGCCTGATATAAGTCAAATATATCCACAACAGAGCATGGCAAAGAGAAGAGACAACTTGTTCATGAACTGCTGCACTGATGAGATTTCCCTACCATCTCCTATGTTCCCTAAATCCATAGCTTTACCTAAATCTTACGTAATATCTCCATGTTTCCCTGAAGTACATTCAATCATTTCCAGGTCCCAGTCCCTACATCAAGATCTTGTTTCTTTCAGTTTTCTCACACATCTGTTGCACCTTCTTTCTACATTATTTTTGAGTCCCTCGTGTCTGCCTGTCTATTTGTCTGTCTTATTTGTTCTCCCCCCTCCATGCAGACAGCTGGGCAAGAAGCAGCACACAGGGTGGCTGATTCAGAGCAATAGAAGTGTTGACTGGTTGTCTCATGCTCATGGTTGTCCAGACAGGCAGGGCCAAATGGATCAGCTAAAACCTGAGATTTTCTTCCCTGTCTTGTCCTCAGCATTAACATCAGTATGTTCTCCCCACTCTCCAGCCATAATAGTATTTTCTATTATACTGCTGGGACATTTACACCAGGCACTTGTAATATTTCATTAGTGAAACCAAAATTGGTCCAGGGGGTGGAGAGATTAACAAAGAGACAGTAATATTTTGTAGCTTGATTTCTGAGGAAATCAGGCTAGTAGCAATTAAAGGAATAAGAAGAGCAAAGAACAGAATTACTGTATAAATAAACACCTTTAAAAAAGCAACCTGTACTCCTAAGCCACATAAAGTACATATAAAATTAAGAATACTCTAGTATGGTATGGTTATTAATGTGATATATTCTTATATGACAAAGTAGTTGTAACTTTAACTTGTTGGCCAAGATTTTAGTGTTTTACTCACCCAATTAACATGTGAAAATTACAGGCAGTTTTATTTATACTGGCATTTACCAATCTGCTATGCTATCTAGCCTGCCATAATAGTACTTGTCTGTAAAAGGCAGGACCAAGGATTCTTTTATATACCTTAGCTAAATAGTGACTAGGGAGGGCCCTGTAATTTGCTGGTTACAGCTCAGCATCAAGTTAAGACTCCAGTGTTAAGCTTCTGCTCTTACTGTAGACAGGAAAGTGTATTATATGCAACAGGATCATGATTTCACGTAAAAGTGAAGCAGAGTAAGTAAAAATGTTCCATGCAAGCAGTGAAAAGACAGGGAGGTACAGTGAGGCAGGGCAGGTATGTCACTGAGTTATTAACAATTAAATGTTGCATATGAGAACAAGCTCTCTCACAGAGAACGTGTTTAGACTGTGAATTAGTCTTCAGGCAGAAGGAGTGAAAGCCCTGTTGCTGAGGTCACTTAAAAAGGACGGCAGCCTTGTGCCCCTCAGCCCTGTGCTGCAAATGCCTTGGGCTCTGCTCCGGGATCTTGTGGATTTGGAGAGCGGTTTAAGATGTTTCCAACTGAAAGTTCCGCTGCTGCCTGCAGCAGGGAGTGCAAATGTATGGTTTGTAGGGTTTTTTTTCTGAGGAAAAAGTTAACATAAAACACCAGTGATAAGTACAGTGAGCTAAAAATTACAGTGAGGGGTGATGACTCTGACATGCCATTCTTACTGGGTTTAATTGCGAAAGCTAAATCATTCTGTTTCTGGGCCTTCAGTGAATCAAATAAAAGGCAGGAATGTTTTGAGCATTTCCAAGCCCCTCAGTAGCTATAGTGTATGGATGGGTGCCATAAGGCTCTCCTGGTTGTACCATACCACCCAGCTGTTCACTGGCAGGTTTTTGAGCTTCTCTGTCACTTTTATTTCCAACTCCGATTTTTGTTCTTATTTCTTTTTTGACCCTGTATGTACATTGTTTCCTTAATCAAGACCCCTGAAGATGTAATCTTCCTCATCTTCAGCGACTTCTCATATCCTATGTCTCCTCAGTTCCCTGCTTTAAATTTACTGTGCAGTGCTAAGTCCTCTGCCTGGCCCTGCCATACCTCGCACACAGAACAGTAAATATCTCCTGGTGAAACTTCCTTTGCATCCTCATAAAGCATTCTTCCCACAACTCCCATATGCCCCCTGGAGGTTAAATACTTTCCTCTTCGGTTTTTCTTTTTTTCTTTTGGGGCTTTCCTGATATGTCTTTTGACAAGCAATAATAAATTAATATTTGAAAGGGAAAATGAAGAACCCTGACACTTTTCAGGGTGGTTCTCCCCCAGCCTGAGGTTCCTTTACATCTCTCCAGTAGCATAAAGAGGTTTAACGTGGATGCATGCTCACATGAATTTTGTGCTTCCTGACTGTCTTTGCTGTAAGTGAAAATTAGATTCCAATAAATGCATTTCACTAAATAGAGGGCGAAGTCCACAACCGATTTGTAAGAATGGTTAGGAAAGAACTTTTTTTTCTCAATAGTTTCCTTTGCTCTGGCGAAGTACAAGCTGTACCAGCCAGATTCTCTTTTTATCATGATGCACTGTCCCTACACCCAGAAGTTTTGCCAGCAGGACTTCTGCTCCAAGCATGATTAATATTAATAGGATTTACACTTTCATGCTATCATACCATATGATTTTAATGTTATAAAAGGACAGACAAGTCTTTTATTGACACCTCTTTGATAATGACATTGTGATGGGGTTATGTTCTGATTTGTCTTTGTATTGAAATGTACACCCCAGGAAATTGCCTGTTGTTCATAAGGAGGTACTTTCCTGAAGATGTATTTTTTTTTCTTTACTCTCAATTTGCTCCTAAGTAGCCTCAATAGTAACTGGTTTAGCAAAGCCAAGTTTATTCCTAGTATTCTCTTCTGATAGACTAAAGTAGCACTTGCTTTATTATGAACAATTTCTACAATATTGAATACAAAAATAGAACTGAGGAAAAATCAATCTAAATCTGAGAATGTGCTTTCTGTTACTGAATTGAATGACTGCATCAGACTGTCAGTGCTATCTGAGCAGTGCCTGCTTTTCCTTCATCTCTTTTTAATAGCTGAGGTTCCTGACTGAAGGACAGTTGACAGCAGTGTGGCTTTTCTTCCCAAGTCAGAATCTTTTAGGCCAAGCTCCTCTGATGAGACCATAGTAACATGAGCACTGCACAAGCAAACAGTCATGCTGGTGTGGGGAATGATGATCCTACAGTGTAGTTGGAAAGGTATTTGGTCCCTTGGCTCCGCTTCACTGATCCCTTGTATTATTGCAGGTTGCTGACTATTGTCATGTTTTCCACAAGCTTGGAAAGTAAGGAAACCAGCAAACACACCTCAGTTTCTCTGGAGTGACTTTTCCTTTCTCAATGCCCTATAGGAAGGGGATTTTTAGTGGCTTTGCAAACTCAGGCATCTGGCTTCCAGTTAGGCTTTGAGCATGAAGTTGAGTGGCCTGGGCTGCTTTACCTCATGCCTTGTCAACAGGACCCCGAGGCTGTGCTTCCAGCACCGGGTCTGCCAGAGTGCAGGGATCCTGGCGCTCAGCCTTTTCCCACAGATACGTTGGGTGATGGCAGCGAGCGGGCTGGCACCAGTACAGAGCAAGGGGAGCTGTGCAAGGCTTTAGGTCTGCTTGGCTTCAGCAAGTCAGCAGCAAAAGGGGCTGCAGCTCAGCTGAGGATCTGAGTCAGAGCATTTGATGTCTGCAGTTTTATTGGGATGCAGTAAACTGTTTGATCATGCCTTAGGCTGAGTTCCATCTGGCCAGAGGAACTGCTGAAGGAGGATAGTGTTGTACATAGATGAATCTGAGGAGAGATCTCACAAGCTTCACTAAAGGGTCCAGTTCAGTCAGAGTTCCTCACAAAATCTGATCTCCATAACAGGCAGAACTGGGCACAGGCATTAGAGAAAGTGCCAGCAGGCTTTTCTGCCTTGCTTTGCAGTATCAGTTGAGATGTATCAGTGATAGAAACAAGTTCTTATCCTACAGCTAGACTGTGCCCTAACTCAAAAATTGTGAAAGTGAGTGAAGAGAAATGGGAAGGTTATTGAATCTAAACAGGCAACAGATCTGTGATCAAGAGTACATTACAGTCTTCCCTCCTGGCCATGCAAATAAGTAAGCAAGAAGTAGAGAGGGTATAGACACAGTCACAGCTCTTCTCCTTTTCTTTACATGGTTTGGTGGATTTGAGAGATATGAATTGTATTTTGTAATGGACTACTTTGATCTTTCCTTTCTCATTCTGGCAGAGTGCAGTTATTGGGTTGCAAATTAGTTTGATTTTATTTCATTACTCTATTAAGTTCTAGAAGCATGAGTAGAATTATTTCAAATAGAAAGGAACAAGTGTCATGACGAATAATGTCCCTGTAGATCAGGTGCATTGACAAAATGATTATGCCCTTTGAAAAGCAAAAATTTAAATTATTTCAGAGAAAAGCCTTTTAAAAGCCATCCTCTGCCTATTGCCCCCAGAGCAAAATTTAGTATTTTGACATAGGAGGGAAGAAAAGATGTCCCCTTCTGTTCTTACCTGCACAGACATTCTGAAAATCACATTTCAGGATTGTCTGCAAAAGGGCTAAACAAATCACCTGGTTATACCAGTCCCCTGAAAAGGTGTAAACTATATATATATATCTATGTGTTGTTCTATAATGTAATGAATTCTATCTGGCTCTTATGTGTGCAGTAGGCACTCACCAGAAGAACCGTAGAGCTGGGAAAAGATAAGACTGTTCTTAATATTATTGTTTTTATTTGAGAAAGGCATAAAAGGCCTTCTGTAGACAGAAGGTAAGATCAGGTCTTAAGCAGAGCACAGAGAAAGAGAGGGAGAACACATTAAAGTTTAGTAACTGAGAAAAATTGCAGGAGCATTGGCTTCTGAGGCTAATATAGTAGGGATAGCAGTTACTTCCATCTGAAACTCCTGATCTACATCTGTCTCAAAACCAAAAAGCCAGGTAACATAAAATAATGCCTAACAGTCAAAACTGCAATGTAATTTAGGTGAAATTTCACTTGGAAAATGTAAAACCTGTGCCTTTTTACTCAGCAGATCTTATAGGGCAGCTGGAATTTTGGTCACTTTGGAGAAGTGTGAAATGAAATTTCAGTTCCACTGAAGGACAATGGTAAAAAGGTCCGTTCACTCCAAAATTCCCTTGGATACCACCCATGAGATCTTTTTACCACTGCTTCTGTTGAGAAGCCAGAGCTTCTGTGAGAAAAGGGACTGGGCTCCATTCAGAAAGCAGCTCAGACTGTATGATCTGGTCTTGATTCATTTGCTTGTTCAACTTCACTGCAGTGATGAAAAGTGATGAAAGGAAAATGACCCAACTTGGTTTTCAGATCCAAACCTGAATTTTCATGTCTGACAATTAGGATCCCCTTCCCTCCCCATAAGATTGAAAACTTAACTCATTTCCTCTGTAGGTCTTTAAAAATCAATAAACATTAAACCTATGATGACATATTTTATAGAGTGACTTTTCAGGCTGAAAATGATTTAAAAATCAACATTTTGGACCCTTTGCTTTTTCTGTTGATTTCAGCACACAGTGAACTCCACTTTGTCTTGCCTTTACCAGTATCGTTGCACAGGGATTTGCATAAACATAGCTTAATATAAACATCTGTATGAACAGATAGTTCTCTTAGTACTTGACTTGTTTTATTCAGAACACAAACATTAATACCCATGCATTTTGTACAAGCAGCTAGGTATGAGTATGCCATGTTATACATATTTTACATATTCAGCATTACATAAAAAAAGTCCTGACTTTTTTTTTTCAGAGGTTTGCTAGATTATTCTCTCTTTTTTTTTAATTATTGATAAATGATATTTTAAATGATGCATACTTTTTAGATGTATTCTGAAAGGTGTATCTCATTTAAAATTAACTGGATTTAAAAAAGAAACAAACAAAGAAAAGAAAAAGAGATCATCTGATCAACTACTTCATTATTCTTCTCTTTTCCTTATCACCTCTGCTCTGGTATGTAGAAATTGGCTGATTTATTTAAATCCCAGGAACTCACATGACATATGGTTCATGAAGTAGCATTTACAGTGTGCATTGTAACACTTCATTGCCACTAGAAAGACTTGAAAGTAATATGGGTTCATCCCGTTCAGAAAAAAAAGATAGAGTTAATATTAACTAATATTCAGTTAAATGCTGAAAAATCAATTTTTGGAGAGGAATAGTATTTTCTGAATGGCAATTGCCACCAAAAAAAAACCCTACCCAAAAAAAACCTAAACCAACCCTAAAAAAATCCCCTAGCCCAAAAAAACCATCCTCAGAAAGTAGTTCTTCAACACTGCCTTTTTTCCCACAGCCTTGTGGAGCCCCCAACCCTGTCTGCAGAAAATGAAAGAGAGAGGGGTGGGATTAATGTGTAATTAAAGGGAATTTGGAAGGCTGAGATGTTGCGGAATGTTAGATCAGTAGCTGGAACAGCATGTGGTGTTCTTTAGGCAGGCTTCATTGAATCCATACAAAAAAAGAAAGAAGGGCTGCTTGCCTGTCTGCTCATTTATCAAACAGCTAGGCTGAACTTTCACAGCTCCACAAAAGTGTTTTACTGTTTGCTGAAGTTTTGCTCCAGAAATTAAAGCTGAACAACCTAGTGACTCCGAGTCTATGCTGCATTTTTGACATCAGCCATGTCTTGAAAAGCTCTTGGAAACCAACACAGGTCAATTTTTACATGATACAAAGGGAAGATGATTATACCTTTTGCTAAAAAAAAATAAAAATTACTGAAGAAATGGTCAAATATGTGACATTGTAATGTCTTTATTTATGTAGCACCTTTTGATCCAAATACGTGTTCCAACGCTTTCAGTCATCAATCAGGATTAAATATTTATCACTGTGGTAAAATGGTTAATGGAGAAAAAAAATCTGTATTATCTAATCAATATAAATTGATTTTTTCTAGTTGAGCAGTTATATTCCATCTTGTGTGTTTGTTTTTCTTTAATCTTAGTTGGTGTTCCCACTCAAAGAGGAAGCATTTAGCAATTTAAATAATGAAAGCACAATTAAAATGGATTACAAATTTTAAAAGGAAGAAATTCCTTTGCAAGTGATTCTTCAAAGCTTGTTGCAGTCTTTCTTGCATGACTGTTCTCGCAGAAAAATTTTTCTCCTACTTCAGACCACACTGAGAATCAGGTTCAATCCTGTGAGGTGCTGAGCACCTCCTTTCCAGCAGCTGCAGTAAAGCTTTTTCATCAGGATTAGCCTGGTTGATAGAGGCTCTGATGACTGAAGGCACAATCTACATTCATTAATCTATTTCCTTAAATGCAACTGGCACTAAAGTTTTGTTTTACAGTAGCAATGTTCTTTTAATATCTGCTGACAGACTAGAGTCTGGATTCTTGATAGTACCCTGCTGTTTCTGAGATGCACTTGTTTTCCATAGGAGATTAATTGATTACAAGTATCTTTACAAATGTCACTGAGAATCTTTCTTGGTAGAAATGGTGCCCCTGTCAAATACCAAAATCTTTTCGGAGAATCATCTGTCAGAAAAAGAAGAGTTTAATGGCAGGTTTGTGAAGGTCCATAGAGAACTTTGTTGATCCTGCAAGCTGACAAATAAACAGTAGGCCAATTCTCATTACAATCCTCCTTATTTTAGAGGCAGAACCAATCTGAGATTTTTAAGGAAATATCTTCTATTCCTGTAACATCTGAAAGTATTTAAATTAATGGGAGTTAATGGAGTTATATTGAAGTTTAAAGTCTCTTTCCCCTCTTTCAGTAATGGAAAAAATAAAAAGCTTTATTTCTGATTTCTCCTGCCATGTATTTTGCTGACATTGCTGTACAGTTTTTCTGCTTTCGTATCTTAAAAGTCCATATTAAATTAATAAATGTGCTTTTCCATTTTTCTTAATATCAGTTCTATTTATTTGCAGATAATAAGACAACAGTTTCCACAGCTAACAACAAGAAGACTTGGAACCAGAGGCCAATCAAAGTAAGCAGTGTATGGTATCATTATCACCTTGCACAGGGCCCTATCTGGCTCTTGCTTTACTGAATAGAATAGTAAAAGAACAGGGAATAATTTGTCCAGTTGGGGACTTAAAATCAACTTTGATGGAGGTTTCATTGTAATCTTTACACTGTCTTATTGATTCAGCAGTGATCCTGCAAAGGTGGTCTAATGGAGGCCTTTTACTGATTTCATCAGCGATATTTTCCATGTTGTTCCTATACTGTTTTTCATCTCAACTCACTTTACACAACGTAAAGAACATTTACATCCAGGAGTACTGGAACTACTGTTGGAGGCTGGGAAATGACAGCAGGTTAGCATCATGCTTCTGTTTAGAGGACCAGTGTCAGAATGCTGTCTAGAATGTAGGTAGGAACATGCATTGGCCTAAAATGGAATTGTCCACACACCTGTATTTAACCTCCATTTTGTCTGTGTAATGAAATCCAGCATACCTTTAAGTGATCAAGGAATTAAACTCATTGCCTTACTCAAAAGATTATACTTCCTGAAAACAGTTCATCCTAATTCCAGAATGAGAAACTGATTCTGAATGAAGTATGCACTACCTTGACTCTTTCCAATTGTTGACAAGATGTGATTCTATCAATTTATGAAGATGATACAGTGATGTTTTTATACTGTTTTTCTGCTTGTGGACTCCATGAAATTTTTCTAGTGGAGCTTTGAATATTTTTTTGGCAAATGTCATGCCTGAAAAATAATAATAACTTCTTTTCTTGATTAACCTTCACAGAATCCTACAGGGTAGCATAAGAGCAGTGTCTGTAGTTCACAGAAAACTGTGGAGAAGAAAATGAAAATCTGAGATGGTGTGTTTGCAAAGTTTGGTTGCTAAAGTTTCCCTTTCATGACAGAGCCTATAAATATAATATTCCTAAATGCTGAGAAAGAAATATGCTATTAGAATTGAACTTATATACTCAAGTTAGAATGACCCACTCTTTAAAGGAAAAGAAAAACTAAGATGCTAAAAGAAATGTCATTAAAAATAGCTCTACTCTGCTCTTCTAAGTTATCCCTGCCAAGATGTATCTCTTTGATGGGACAAATGTCCTTTCCCCCAGCTTGATATTTTCTTAGTTTCTATAACTAAGCTTTCTTTCTCTAGAGCAGACATAATAAAGCAGCTAATTGAAGATCTGAAATCCATTCCCAAATGCAAATTCAGAGTTAGTGTAACATCAGCCACCAAAAATCTCTCAGGTGGAAATTCTGGGTTAGTGCAACAGCATATTAGGAAAACATGATAGGTCCAGAATCAGAGGATTAGGGTTTAGCACTGAATATAAGTTTCATGGAGGCTCATAGTGACAGTGTGCATAAGTTGCTTTATGGATTCATATGAAAGTACCCACTGTCAGTCTTCATATCCCTCTGACATCAGCTACAACTTTGTTATTTGTCTTCCCATTTAATGAAAGGAGTGAGCACTGCTGTATTTCCAAACTGGAGCTCCACCTGCAGCTCCAGGAGTCTCTCAGAGGAGCAAAACACTCCTGATCTGCTGACTGAAGGTGTCTTGCACCTCCAAAAGCTGTCTCTTTACTCTCAATGAGGCTAAAAATCAATGAGACTTAATATCTCTTGCATAATTTCCCCCTAATCTGTCTGCCTGTCAGAGCAGCTTTCAGGTCACATACTCTTTTCATACCACTTTTGCAACTGTTCTGCTCCCTATATAGCAAATAAGAAGAGGTTTCTGTTACACAGAGAAACTACATGCGTGCTGTACTTCTTTAGGATAAATACACTCTGTGGTAGACCCAGCACAGCTGTAACTGAGCTCTGGTTTTGTTTTCAGAAATCTGACTACTTTCCAATTAAGTGTTATGTAAAGAAATTACTTTAGACATTAACACTTCAGTTCCTTTATCACCAACTGTGCTGACCGATTGCTGCCAGTATGACTTTCATTCTACTTCCCTGCTACTGCCAAAGGAAGTTCTGCCATAGAAGTGGTTAAGATTATCTGACTTCACACTGTTCTGCCTTCAGTCTTTTTATAGCACGGCTGCCTTGTAACATTACAAAGTTCAGAGCTACAATGGTGCTATACTCCTGGCCATCAGTTGTGAGCCTTTCTTCCTTGCAGCTGGGTTTATTGATGTAAGCATGCAGCTGTTCTCTATCTTGCTGAGCTTAAATACAGTTCCACCACAGGTGAGCCATGAGAAGGCAGCTAAACATAAAAGCCAATTTCTTTCTGTACTGCAGTCTGAAACTCTTCCATTACACACACAAGATGTTAGTTAAACCTATGAAAGCTACATGGTTTGAAGGGAATTTTGCTTCTTTCTTTAAAGGAGTACTGCATGAGGGGAAAAAGCATTCCACAAAAGAGATTGTGTTGTCTCCATGTTATTATTCTGCATATCAAAGTTTCAAGCCCTGTTTATTGGATTAAGTTGTTTTGGGTTTTTTTGCTGGTTTTGTTTTTCTGATAGAAATACACAAAAGTGCTTGAAAAAGACTCTGTGTAAACTACTCCAGTGAGCTTTGGTCATTTGGGATGGTAAAATTACTGAAGGAAGAATCTATCTAGAAAACTTTTGGAGTAAATTTGGCTATTGCTGTCTATATGACTTTGAAGCCACACAGAGAACTTGGCAGTAGTTTACTGCCAAGTGCAATATATCAGGAATTAAATAATGCACAGTGAAACTTTACTACATTTTTCAGACTTTTTTTTTTGACTGATTTAAGACCAAACTTGATATGAGACTGACCTCTGTTTAAATTATACAAACCTCTCAGTCAGTCTAGAAATTTAGCAGTCCTGTTTGCTCTCACTTCTTCCCTCTGCCCCTCCTTCCCTCAGCAATTTTTTGGTGCTACCTCCCTGCAGCATTTCCTTTTGGCTTCCCCTGCCCCAGGTGTAGCATGCAGGACATACAGAAGTTTTATGGCTCATATATGCAGTGTATGCATGGCAGCTCCAGGGACCAAACTGGGGTGTTACTGTTCAAGCTAAAAAGCCAAACTTCTCTAGCTGCTGTCATAACCCCAGTGTTAGCACAAACTTGCCATTAGTTATCTGTGACAGGTCACAAGCCGCCTGGAGCCTGGTTTCTGGTGTAGGATGCATGTTTTGACCTAAGCTCTGATGTCCATATTTGGAGCCAATAGTGTGGCTTTCTAAGGTGTTGAAGTCAGGAAGTCCCTCTCACAGCATGTCAATTTAATGTTTTAATAAATTTCACTTGGATTATTCAATACTGAGTTCAAAATAGCTTTTATTTTTAAAGGAAAATATGGAATGTCCTCAGTGAGCATGGCAAGGGCATCATGTACTAGAAGTTTGCTACAACTCCCCGGGCCTCCTCTCAGCCTGTCTGTGCTGGTAGACAAGACTAGATTTCTAGCTCTTTGCCACCATTTTCTGATGGGTATTATGACATGCACTGATCTGTGGGTGAGTGACTATGGCTGAAAAAAGGAAAAAAAGTCACCCGAGTTAGTTTAAACCACCGTCACTTAGATGTTACTCTTTCTTTAATTTAATTGATGAGCTTTGTAGAGCCAGCCAATTTGCCTAAAGCAAATTTGTGTCTACTGAAGTGAACAGGTCTGATGGCAGAACTCTGAAAAAGTAACTGACTGGAGAGTAACAAACATCCAGAGATTATAACTTCTGGTGCCATCATAGTGGGATCCAGAAGACAATGTCTTACTGTGATCTGATAGGTATAAGGAGAAAAGCAGAGGATCACTGAAAATTCTGTCTAGGAAATTAGGCTGATGCAAAAGTATACCAGCAATACAATCTTGTGATGCCTTTTGCAATCATTACAAATCTAGCTGATGGGTTAGTGGTTCCTGAAGCTGAGAAGCTGAAATAAATTTAGGAAATTATGGAATGACTAAGATTACCTTTGATGCTTTGATGCAAGAGTTTTACTTGATAATCACTACTTCCATCAGCACCTATAATAAAGCTGAGTTGTAGCATAAACTTGTGCCATAAGACTACCAATCCATTTTTGTTGCACAGCCACACTGTGTAATTCCCACTGTGGTCTGCTGAGACAGTTAGTGTTGTATAGCTACTCACCTAAGCCTAGTGCTGATGTAGGGTATGAAGGAAATAATTTGAACTGTACATTTCCTACCATCCATTGCTTTCCAGCACAAGACTTTCTCCTCCTCTTTTCTTTGAGGTGTTTTCAGTTTTTGAAATACTTCTGATCAACTCATTTGCAATAAAGACTCACACTTTTCAGGGACCAAAACAGCCCTCAACAGTCTGAGAATCAGGGAACTGAAATAACAACAGAAGGGCCAGTCCAGAGGGTCTGTACTTCTGCTTATTGCTGAACTAAAGGAGCAGCTGCACAGCAGAGCTCTGCCAACAAACAGCTTTAAGACATTTTTTTTTTTAACTAAGAAGAAAAAAATGGAATTTCTTTCTTTCTTGCCCTGCAACAGAATCACAAAGAATGAAAATAAGTAAGCTCAATATATTACCACAATGTTCTGCTGCTGCATCAATAATTGTTACTAATATGTAAACTATTGCCCATTCTGTTTTGCTGTAGAAATTATCAATTTCTCTTGTCTCCATTTATTTTTTTCAAACTTTCAAACAATCCACTTTATAAAATATACATCTCTATGTATCAGGTACCATTATTACGGAATTGCAGTGAAAGAAAACTCCCAGTATTACGATGTGATGTATTCTAAAAAAGGAGCAGCTTGGGTCAACGAAACAGGAAAAAAAGAAGTAACCAAACAGACAGTGGCGTATTCACCACGATCCAAACTGGGAACATTACTGCCAGAGTTTCCAAATGTCAAAGATCTAAATCTGCCAGCCAGTCTGCCAGAGGAGAAGGTAACACTTTGGAAATCTTTTCTCAGCTTGTCTTGAGTTTTTTTTCTCTGCTCTGGATGAAAGCTTTGTCTACTATATAAAGACTTTAAATTAGAGTAAGTTTAATAATGCTTTGACTTGATTTATGGAGGACTGAATTACTTCATCTAATAGGAAGAAATATCTTCCCTTAAAATAGGCAGCCGACACTACCAGCTGTACAATATTTCTAAAGCCCATGCACACTCTTTTAAAACTTACATTACATACAGCAGGTGAGGTTTGAGGGCAACTTCTTAAATACATTATAGCTCTCTAATCTGTGAACACATTTGGTGGCAAACTGAACAACAGTTCTGATGCTTTCTTGAGCAGAGAGAGACTTAGTGCATTTCTTATCCTTCTAGACTAGAAATTAAGAGAATCCTATCTGCACACATGACAAAAATGCTCTGGCTTCTCTTGGCTGAGCTTGCTAGTTTTCTGGTTCTATTCATATGTGTAGTATCAATGTAAAGTGGACAAAAGAATAGGGTTTTATAGTTCTTTATGTCCTAATTAGAGCCACATTCTCGTCTTTGATCTCACTGAGGCTTTTTGCTCCTCTTACATTTGAAGAATCCCCATTGACATAGAAAAATTCATGAATTCAAAGGGAGAATTTACTTTTAAGAAGAAAACTCATTTTACAGCTAATATAACTAATCTAACCAGACGCTAACTGATTTCATTATTTTTGCAGTTGTGCATAGGTAAGATAAGAAAAAACTTACTTTTTCTATGCTCTGTATTCTGGTTTTTTAAAAGCAGATTTCCTAAAATAGAATGATCTTTTGTGTGTCTCCCTCATTCTTTTTCAGGTTTCTACCTTTATTATGATGTATAGGACTCACTGTCAGAGGATACTAGACACTGTAATAAGAGCAAACTTTGATGAGGTATGGTTACAGTTGTAGTTTAATGATTACACATAAGGTATTAATGGATCTGAGACTTTCGTGTGTGATATTACAGACTTACAGTTCTGTGCTGGTTGATCCTTTTTATGAGAAATGCACAGTAGCTATACTTGAGTATATACTCTGTGAGCGATAGAACTAAATCTCACTTTTAAAGCTGTGTGAGTTGGAGGAACAAAAGCAATGGAAATGTTTTTGTCCCTTTGTTCTCCAGTAGGATTAAGGTAGCAATATCCCCTTACAAGACATGGGACAATCCACAACTCAAGAACTGTTTCCACCACAGCTTTTCGATGCATTTTGTTGGGACTGAGCAGTTTGAAGGAATTCCTCTCAATGTTCAGTACAGACCCAGGTCAGGTGTCACAGCCAAAACAGTGGGCTCTGCTGGTCTGTTAACAATGATACAGAGTGGTGGGGGGCTTACAGCCTCCCAGGTATCCCAGAAAGCTATAGCTGAAGTGTCCAGTTGCTCAGCTGTACTGAAGCGCAGCTAGGAACGCACACACTGCTCAGCAGCTGATACCATCTGTTAGAGGTGGATAAGGTTTGTACCTATTGCATATCTGACTTAATCTGAGGGGTTTCTGGCAGTTCATGCAGACAACTTTATAATTAGAGCTGAAAAATTCAAATGTTAATGGGATACAAGCAGTTTTATATTACGTGGGAAGAAGGCTTCTAAGCCAGGAAAGCAAATCTGACTGTAGAGATGCTGAGGACCTGATTTAAATATGACATTCAGGTCCTGGAAGAAAATATCAAAGGAAATAGGTCTTTTGACTTTGTCTTCTGAACAACAGGAAGAAATTCCCTGCTTTTCTTCCTCTCATTGTTTAATTCTCACAATCTTCTGGTTTAAATCTGTTTTTGCCCTGTTGTACCCAGTCTAGAAGTTCCCTGTGAGAAAAATATGTGATACATATTCAGGAAATTTGACTGGGTGAGTCTCAGAATACTTTCTTAAGAGCAGGATGCTGTATTTTGTTAGGCAATCTGTTTATCAGGATCAGTGGTGGGGAAGGGGCTGAGCAGCAACAATACATAAATGGCAAATATTCTTTTCTGTACCTGGTGTGGTTATTTACTTCACTACAGATTGCATGCAGGTTATCATTCATGAATGCTGGTGTTCTGACCTCTGTGGAACTGATCCTACCATTCTCTGAATAACACCTTTATTTCCTAAATTAAATTTTTCAGAGGTTTATTTTGTTGCGTCCTAAATCTCCTCCCTATTTTTTTTGCCTTTCTCCATTTTTATTTCTCTTTCCTTCATATTGGAGGAAAGGAGAAATCCAGAAGTGTAGTGCTTCTTTCCAAAATGAAGAAAATGGTGTATTGACCCCTTTAAGCCATGTGCTATCCTCCTCTCCCTCACTACACCAAACCGTAGATTGCATTCCTTTGTATACAGGGTCAGAGAGCAAAGAGAGAGAAAAAGGCTTGACATGTGGAAGCCAAAGAGTTACACTCACCAGCCACTGATGGAAGGTAAAAATATGGTGGTTCCCATGGGTCTCTCTGCTGTAGTAACACAAAGACACCCAGTAACCAACTCAGAGTGTCTCCTCACCCTTTGGTTGATTCTTCCACTGAGTGCTGTGTTACAGTATGAGCCTGTCTAGTTAAGAAATATGCCTTGCCTGTGTGGCACACTATCATACCAGCTCTGGGGCTAAAACAAATGCTATGTAAGCAGGATCATTTCAAGAGAGGGGTACTTGTGGCCTTTGATTATTTTAATTTAAACATCCCTGCTTCTTCTCATGATTGCAGGTTCAAAGTTTTCTTCTGCACTTTTGGCAAGGGATGCCTCCTCATATGCTGCCTGTATTGGGTTCTTCAACTGTAGTGAATATAGTGGGAGTTTGTGATTCAATTCTGTACAAGGCAATTTCTGGAGTTTTGATGCCAACAGTACTACAAGCCTTACCTGACAGGTCAGTATAGCTCACAGCACTGACCCCTTCTAGCTCAGCTGTCTTTGTTGCATGTGTTTTCTTCAAGAATGACAGCAGTTCTCAGAAAGCTGCTTGCTGCCACCCATTTTCTGAGTTTAAATCACAGTGTCAATTGAAAGAAGTTGAAGAGCTTACATGTTCCTCAAGAAATGTTCAGATTTTAACAAGGCTTGTATTATAAAAAGCTTGGAGGGTTGGGAGTTTTTATGGGATGAAGGATACCATCTTCTTGGTTTCTTAACATTCAACTGATAGTTTTGTCCCAGCTTTCAGGGAATGTCGGAAGTCTGCAGGTTGCAGAGTACCACACTGTCTTCTGAAAATTTCTGACACTTTTCTTCTAGTCTGTGAAAACAACATAACTGTTCTGGATCATCATGACAAGAGAAGGTGGCCTGACCACTCTGTTTGTAAATATTCACATGCATATTCAGGCACTGCAACCTAAGCATTTGTCTCTGTATACAGTCTAGAAATCCAACTGTTATTCTGCTTGCCAGGAATATAAAACATTAAGACCATACTTGTGAAACCTTGAAGAAGCTGATTTAATTTTAATACTATTCTATGAAGAACAGAAGCATTATTTGCTTAGGATCACTTTATTTAATAAGTATTTGCCTCTGTTGTTTCAAAGCTAAATTCACTTTTCCAATCCATGCAATAGATTTCAGCTGTTCGCTTCCTACCAGGAATTCACATGAGTCCAAGAAGTCTTGTTTATATAGGTGAAGCAGGACAGAGATCAACAGTCCACAGCAAAAAGTATAGTCATTGAGTGCAATCAATATGTCTCTCCCTTTGTTTTTCCTAATATGAGTATCAGGAAGCTATTTTTCTAGATATATCTGTACATCTTTAGTATTGTTTGACTGATGCGGTCCTGGTGCGGAGAAATTTGTTAAGAATATTGCTCTAGGAGTTTCTTATTGATGCTGTGTATTTAGCCCCCAAGATCTTAAAGTGTCTCTAATCATGGAAAATGTTTTCAGGATGTTGTTCTGCTCCCCTGTGTGCTTTTCATGACTGCTAAAGTACAGAATTACAGGCAAGGTATTTTTTACACAAGAAATCTCTTATAAGCATGGGCTTTTTTTGATAAGACATGTACATTTTTAAAGGCTTTCCTTCCCCCCAGCCCCCCCCAAATCTATTTCACTGGAAGGATTAAACAGAACAGCAGTCCTTTTCTCAAGCTGCTTAGTTCTTTCATAGCAAATAAGGAGAGACTTGAGTGTGAATATAGACTTTTGTAATGCATATAAAGGGCCAGATTGTGGCTATTAAGCCATAGCCTGCACTGGAGGGGGTGAAGAAGGGTCTCATTGCAATGGAAGCTCCTGAAGGAAATCTTGCTGACTCAGCCAGAATCCTCTGAGATACTTCCTGGGAACAAATTCTGGCTATCCAGAAAAGCCACTTTTTAGTGAGCACAACAGTTGTCATCCATCCCTTTTCCTCTTTAGCTGTCTTTGTGGAGCAGAGCAGGCCTATGGCCATGTTTATTTTACCACATCTCAGTGCAGTGTGTTAGGAGTACAAACAGAAAAAGCTTCCTAGTTGAAAGAGGAAAGTTCCTTGTACCTGTCCTCTCTCTCTCTCATTTGTGTATCTCTGCTATTGCTACAGGCAGTTCAGCTTTGTCTGTCAGATCCAGCTGTTAGGGTCCCCTGCACAACACTGCAGCTCTTCCTGGAAACAGACATTTTATACTGAGGATTCCAAGAAGAAGCGCAGAATGGATCTCCTATCAAGTTTAACAGGAAATGATGGAACCATCAGGAGTGGGTAGCAAGGGAGAAGGGAGAAATCTCACTTGTCTGGGAAAGTTCCAGTCCTGCGCAGAGCTAAGCAGGCAGTCCTGCTCCACCCCCATTTCCCCCACCTGTGTGGGCTTGGCCTGAAAATTCCTCCCCTCCATCATAATCCCCACTCACTGGTTCTGGCCTGCAGCATAGCTGATTGTTGCTCCACTTGAACACCCCTGTATACATCTGTATAAATCTGGGCACAGCTGAGCAGAAACCCAAAGCTCGATTTATTGTCTTCTTTAAATGGTTGTGATTTTATATTTGTACAGAGTATGAATGATTGTATTTCAAGTAGGAATACTGTTTGTAAGTATCAAAGTGGTGCCACACAGAGACTTTCATTCTTTGTGAGGTTTTGAACATGGTGGTATGTTTTGCTTTTGCTGCAAAGTTTTCAACAGTTTCAGAAGTTTTTCTTCATGCCTACAAACTAAGATATGTTAACAACTCTGCATAATAATGAGTTGCAAATAAATGACTCATGGTCCCACACATTCAGATTTTATAGTATAATGCACAGAGTAAATGTGTTCTGATGCAGTGATTCCTTTTTGCAGTTTGACGCAGGTGATCCGAAAGTTTGCAAAGCAACTGGATGAGTGGCTGAAAGTAGCTCTCCATGATTTGCCAGAAAACCTACGAAATATCAAATTTGAATGTATGTATTGCTCAATCTCTCTCCTTTTAAACTAGGATGTACAGTGTTTATTGATTACAAATTAATTGCAAGTGAGACTAGTGCTCTTTTAGGAACCTGTCATCATTATAAATCTTGCATTCACTTACACTCTTCACTTGTTCATGAGAACCAATCTCATTTAGCGAAAGAAGACACTGCTCAAAATGAGAATTTCTTTTCCTTTCTTGTGGATTCTGATAAGAAATTAATTTTGTTTATAGTAAGCAAACATTAGGGATGATATTAGGCAAAGAAAATTATTAAACAAACCTTTAGGCAAGCGGAATTTGAATACAGCTTGAGGCCCTTACTCGAAAAAGTGCCAGAGTTAAAAATGAAGGAGATCAAATTACCCTGTCACCACAGGAAAGGGCACTAGTCCTTTTCAGACGTGCTTTGTAGATGCCTGCAGTGCACATCACCTATTGATAAAGCCTGCTTTATTTCACGGCTCTCAATTCTTTGCCTTTCATGAGCACTAAATTCCACACCACAAAGTTAAAAGAAAAAAAAAAACTAATTTAGGAGAAGGATTAACTATTTTGATCAGCGTGGAAAATTAGGTGTATATTTTACTGAGAACAGTCAGAATGAAAGTTGGAACAACTGATTTTAGGGGGTTTTGGATTGTTTACTGATTTGTTTAAAAATTAAACAAAATCGGAGCTGAGAATATGCTTTACCACATCTTTACCAGTTCAAAAATGTTGAGAATCTTCAGTAGCAAAATCTTTTCCAATCTTATAGGTAGAGAGAAAGAGTTGGACGATGTACTCTCTAGTCATTCTCAGTCTCTGTTCTTTAACTGCCTCTTTGTACAGTACAGAGGGAAAATACTCTGTGGCCACATCTAATATCTCTTTGGATATACCTGAAAGTCTGGTGATTTTGATATAAGGAAAATATTGTGTGCATCCTGCCTTTTACATGAGTCTTTGTTGCTTCTGCAATTGTTTCCTCCTCATCAGAATTGGTGATAGTGTACACAGCCAATGGAGGTACTGAAAGGAGTGACTGCAAGCTTTGGTAATGTTTGCAGTTCCAGACTCAGAGATTACAGACAAAATATGCACAAACCAACATTTTATAAGTTCATTTTCCAAGTATAGAAAATATTGTAATACAAGGTCTGTATTGCTTGCAAAGAGCTAAAATAGGAGCAGAGGACTGGCAAGTACCTCCTGAGGCATTTTAGTCCATAATGTATTAGCATATCATGCAACCACTTTCAGAAACTTTGATCAAATTCTACCTGAAACTGTATCAGAGTTTAGCTCCTACTACTTCAGTCAAAAGACTCCTCCAAAACTTGTTTGCATTAAGATTTAGCAACCTTTTCTCATTTCCACACATAAGGTAGCTATTGATATTTTATGCCCACTTCTTGCACCAACATTTGTCTTCCCATTAAATAGTTCTTTCTGGTCTTCAGTTCCTTTGTGTAGCAAGAGAAAATTTGCCATGCTGAAAAAGCAAAGCACTCCTATTGTCCTCTATGTTTCTCTTGTCACCTCATTATTCACAGCATCTATAAATCATGGCTTGCAATATGCCTCTGTAAAACTGATTGAGCATCCAGATTTAAGGTTTTAGGTCAAGGTTTAAATTAAGTGAAAACTGGGTTATTTGAGTGAATTTTATATGGCCACAATTTTATATAGGAAACTGGATCTTGTTTAGTTTTATTTTATTTTGTTCTCATTTTAATTTAATACTTTCAGGAATAATTTTCTTTATTTAGCACAGTATGTAAATATGCATCTCTTCTTTCCTGCAGTGTCCAGAAGATTCTCACAAATACTCCGGCGACAGACTTCACTAAATCATCTCTGCCAAGTAAATATTTCAGTTACCCAAGTTTGATGAATGCCATTTTTACTGACTTTTCAAATAATTTTATGAATTGACAGGTTGGACTTTACTCAAAGAGGAGATCATGTTAGCAGTTTGTGTCCAATATTTATTGTGACCATCTTTACAAAACCAAAAAGTAATCAGTGAAAAATGCTTTTCTAGACAACTGGCAACTCTTGATTATTAAATCCAGCAGGGCATTTTCATGAAAAAAAATTATTATTTGATTTGAAGAGATGGTTCATTTCCAGTAAGTAAATATGAGACATGTCATTGCTTTCAGAGCAGTGTGTATTAGGCCAATTGCAAAGCAAGAAAAATTTCTACCTGCCCAACAATAAACTTCAAGTCTAATTGTGATTACAAATCAAATGCAAATTGGGAAAAACAAAACAGCTGAACCACTGGGCTTTTAAATAGACAGGGTCATGTAACCATAGCAAGTGAATATAGAAACTGCTCTGAAGTGTTTGGTTTCCACCAGTTCACCTATCAATTACCTATCAAAAAGTCAGGAGGCCAAATTCTGCGTAGTATAAAAAGGGAGGGAATGCATGGAGCTAATTAACATTTCATCCAGGTATTGGAGGGGATAGTTTGTTTTCAATGTCACACTGAAAGCTCCATTATTGGAAGGTGTATCCAACACCTCTGGTTAAATCTGTGAGAGGTGAAGCCCACAGGAAGAATCTGGGGGAAAAAAACCCACTCCTGCAAGGAATTCTTTGTAGCTTTCTTCCTCCGTTATTTTAATGGTGGAGGCAGAGAAACCAGTGTTACCCTTCCCCAAATATGGTGGATCATCCCCAAACCTTGGAGGTCCATAGGAATTCAGAGGAAATCAAGATAAAGAGACCACAACCTTCTGCATCAGACCTGTGATCAAGCAGTTTACCTATGTGAAGGACTCTTCCAAGTGCACCACTTCCTTGGGGAAGCTGATAACTTTAGTGCGGGTTATCATCCCTGCTTAACTTACAGAGATCCATTGTACTTTATATGACCATGACCTTGTGTCACTTCCTTTCCTCTCAGTCCATCCTCCCCATTAGCAACAGCAGATCCCTGTCTCAGTCAACCAAGACATATATCTGATGAGGAGGCAAAGGAGGTTTGACTTTTTCATGTGGCTGAGGGAACAATGAGAGTCTTCCAAGTTTGGGAGAGGGGAGGGTGCAAACCTGAGTGGGGTTTGTTTGGTTGTGTCTTGACTTTTCTTGTTGCTTTTTTGTTTTGAGCTGAAGCTTGCCATAAAAACAAACAGAGCTGTTAGAGACTGAGGGGTCTAGCAATGGCAGCATCAGATTAGTGTTGCTCCTTAGGGTTTGGGGTGGATGCTAGCAAAATACTTGTGGTTGATTAAAGTAGGCAAAATTACTTGAGAAGTCTCTTGTTTGAGGGCCCTGTAATATCCATAAGACATCAAGCTGGTGGGTGGGGGTCCATGAGGAGGATCAACTTAGTGAGCCTAGCTAAGGAAGCGTAAAAGGGGATAAAGCCTATTTTTTAACCTAATAAAGCATGAACTAATGAATAGATTGGATTGGATTACAGGCATCAAGAACAGTGATCCACAGTGCAGACATCACATTTCAAATGCTGGAGGACTGGAGGAATGTGGATCTGAATAGCATTACCAAACAAACCCTCTATACTATGGAGGACTCACGGGAGGAACACAGAAAGCTCATCATACAATGTAAGAGCAGAACCTTCAAATAAAGCCAGGTGAACTTGGTTTCCTGCTGCAAACAAAGCTCAGAGAAAGTAGCACTATTTTTGCAGCCATTGGTTTGCTTGCAGGCTTAAGATAAATACAGAGACATCTACCAAAATGTAAGGCAAGACCCTGCCAAGGCCTTATGTTTTGCGACATAGATCTGGGCACTCTTCCATTAATGAGTTCCTTTCTAGTACCCAGAACAGTCAATGGCACAAAACTTTCACCCAAATTCAGGAGGATTTTTCCATGAAAAACTAAATTTATGAGTGAACCACTGAATATGTGAAACTCCATTCTTTCCTGCCGTAGAATTGCAGGAAAATTGTCTTTTGAAGGCCTTGAACACTCAAGTGGCTGTGTATTTGAGTCCCTTATAAACTTGTTTATAAAAAGCTTCTTTTCACACTGTGTTTTCATAAACAAGATCACCTGATGGGGTAAGCTTTCACCGTGAACTTTCATGAGTAAGTGGAAGTCCTATATCAAACAAGTTCATTGGCTAATTTAGCTTCTGTCTGGTATAGTGAAGGACATGGACTTAAAAGTGACTTTGGAGATACTGGCAAATTGGTTTTAGAATCAAAGATCTTTTGCAAATATAAAATATACCTTCCATAATCCAGCAAGTGTTTCGTGGTTGCAAACTTAGGTGTAACATGAAGCACATTGAGTTTCGTTGATCTGAGGCAGCAGAGCTTTGCCTCTAGCATGGTTCATAACCTCACTTCTCTGGGAACACACCTGTTGTATTGCCATCTCTCTCCTGAGAACACCAGTCATCTTTTATCCAGATCTATCCTTAATGGAGTGCAAGCTGGGCAACCACTTGTGGGAGCCCAGCAAGGGTAGGTTTGCTAGTGAGGTAACTCTTCCACTGAGTGGCTGGGAAGAGGAGGGGTGACACCTTCACAGGTAAACTGGACCCTACAAGGTTGACTTTGACAGTCATTCCACTGTGTTAATACTAGAAGCCTTCTCCTCTGTTCAGGGATGGGCCGTGCATTCCCTGTTAGCTCTGTTTTCCAGTGAGAGGTTCTTGGTACTCTTTCCTTTCCTTCTTAACCCTTTATTCATTTCCTAACAGGGCCCTCTTCCCTTTTGAGGAGATAGAAGCTTGACATGGCAGCAGAGGAGGTAGCATATAGTGAGACTGAAGTCCAGAAGCTGAGTGCATCCTTCTGTTATCTGTTCTGTTTTCATTATCTAGCCAACATCCTTGCATTGCCTCAAAAAGAGAGTTCCCAAAGTTACATTCCCTAGCAGCAGGAAAAGTTTTGGCTGCCATTCAGAAAATCCTTAATGTTCAGGAAAGCTTCTTGTACATGCGCTAACTACTTAAATACAAACTTTCGTGTAATAAAATCAAACTGAATTTTCCTGAATGCTACTGGATTTGAGCAAGTTTTTCCATATTTTAGGTCCATACTGCAGCATTTAACATCCTGCTTTGCAGAGGCTGCTGAGCTTTTTGGGCTGGAAGTCAGCTTAAAGAAGACAGAAGTTCTTTATCAACCGGCACCTCAGGAAGTCTTCCATCATCTCCATGTAACCATTTGCAAATCAGAGCTCAAATCAGTCCAGCAGTTTAATTACCTAGGCAGCCTCATCTCCTCGGATGGTAAGATTGATGGAGAGATAGACAACAGGTTAGCAAAGGCATACAGTGCTTTTGGAAAGCTTCATAAAAGAGTTTGGCAAAGTAAACACCTCAAGAAAAGCACAAAGATCAGTGTTTACAGAGCCATAGTGCTGTCTACTCTCTTATATGTATCCGAATCATGGATCATCTACCGCCACCACCTGCGTCTCCTAGAACGCTTCCATCAGCGCTGCCTCTGAACAATCCTAAACGTCCACTGGTCAGATTATGTGACCAATACATCTGTTCTAGAGCAAGCAGCAGTCACAAGTATTGAGGCTGTGTTGCTGAGAACACAGCTGTGCTGGGCAGGGCACATCTCAAGGATGAAGGACCACCGCCTCCCTAAGATCTTGCTTTATGGTGAACCTGCCACTGGCTGCCTCGAAGAAAAGATACAAGGACTCCCTGAAACAACATCTCAGCCTTGGCCATATTGATCACCATAACTGGTCTACTCTGGCCTCCAATCGTGAGGCCTGGAGACACACCATCTATAACGCTGCTGCTTCCTTTGAGATCACACGCAGGATCACTCTTGAGGAGAAAAGACAACACAGAAAGAATCGTGTCTTGCTGATACCACCTAAGGAGTCTTTCTGCTGTGCCTTTTGCAACTGGACATGTCTGTCTCGTATTGGCCTCATGAGCCACCAGCATGCTTGTAACAAAGGTGGGCAGAGCCCTTCCCAAATCTTCATTTGTGAAGCCCAGCCATGAATGAAGTCCAATAAGTTGTTTCTTGGAAATAGTAGCTTATTATGAATGTTCATCATGAGATGGGATTCCACTGAGATGTTCTTATATGCAGCAAGAGTATTCTAGAACTTACATTTTTTTTTTCCATCTTTGATGTTTATTCCACTTGACTAAAGTTCTTTTTAAAGGCTACATTCTGTGTGACTTATATGACATGAACTTAAGGCCTGCTTTCACATTGTGGTACTACTAATCAAGAAAGTACAATTGCCAGCTTCCGTAACTAGAAAAAAGTAAACATGTTTATAAGCCTTTAAACAAACTTAGAGAGAAACAGAAAAATCACTGGGCATAAGAGAACCTCTTTCCCGCTCTCCTCTGGTAGCTATCTCTGACATGATTTCTACTTTATTCCCTCTTTCTCAGATCCTGTTGAGGTATTTTTTACAGGCACTGAAGGCTAAAAGTTTACTTTTCTCAAATAGGTTGTTGTGCACAGTTGTATTGCTCCAGCAGCAAAGGAAGCAACTGATTTGTTTTTCCACTCTTGCTCCCCTCTTTGCACAGCATATGAATTACTTCATCTGTTGTATCAGGCAGTTTTTGTCCAGCCAAATATTCAGGTAAGGAGACATTTAGATTCCTCTGTGATCTTGTTCTGAATAAAAGGAGGTTGTCCATCCAATAAAAAAATGAAAGAAGATGAGGGTGGCCCAAATATCCCTTCTTCCCTGACTAATGTTGCTGACAAGTCAGCCTTTGCAAGTCTAAGTTAAACAAAGTTGTAGTCAGGTGTGAAACAAATGCATTCCTGGTGATCTTGCTGATTCAACTTAAGAGACCAGGGAGGTTTTCTTTGCTTTATTGTCTGATAGCCTCCCTGGTTCGTATCTCTAGCTGTCATCTCTAAGCTTTGCCTCCTTCACTATCTTTTCTACGGTAGGGAATTCCTTCCTCCTGTTATTTATAACTAAGCAGAAATGGAAACGCATAGCACATTGAAATCATCCTGCAACACAGCAGGTAGAAAGTATCTTTCTTGACTTACTATGCCTTTTATTTTAGCTGAGTTGAGGAATAGTTTGTTAAGGTGTCAAAATACATGATTCTTTGTCTTCCAGCCATTGGTTCTCATAAATAAACGAGACGCAGTTTTAAGGGCAGCACTCCAATGACTTGTTTTTACTTTTTGTGTTAAAATATTAATATTGGGAAAAGTGTGTTTGGAAAAGCTTATAAAGTATACAGGTTGCTTTTTGCAACTCTTCATAATAAGTATAACATTTCTGCAATGACAGCAATTTGCTTTGAAGAAGTAGAAGTTTATGGAAATTGTGTGTGTGTGTGTGTGTGTGTGTGTGTGGCATTGCAAACAGATGATTTACAGCAGTTAATTCATGTTTTTGCAACTAAAGTGTTATACAGACGAGTGTCCTACCAACAATACTCATCCACTTGGTGCCTAGAAGACTCTTTATGCATTTCCAAACCAATATTATGCATGACATTTTTTCATCACTAGGGTCCATGCTGACTTTCTCACTCTTTGTAGGGAACGCCACAAACATTTCACTTCCAGGCACACCTGACAGCAGAAGCTTAAATCAAAATATTAATTTTAAGAAATAGGTTCTAATTTGCCCACATGAAAATACCGCTTCCAATGATTGCATCACTTCCATAGAAACAACATAGGAGACTGAGCAAACTTTTTGGGTCAGCACCAAGATGAATTTATTAGACTTATGCAATCTATTACAAAAAAAACACAACGAACTTGTGATGCTACTGGTAGCCTTTTTTTATTTGTTTTTCTTTTGTTCCAAATGTAATCCAAGTACTGAGGTGGGCTGTTGTTTTGTTTTGTCTGCCAGTATATCAGGAGTTTGATCACCTTTTGGAGGAGCAGTCCCCCATTGAGTCGTACATCGAGTGGCTGGATTCCATGGTGGACAGATGCGTTGTGAAGGTTGGTAAGCAGGAGCAAGGAGCTGAGCCACTGATGTGCATTATGAGCTCTATTGAGGTCATAGATTTTTAGAAAAAATAAAAATAATTTTAAAAAAAAAAAAGAAAAAGAAAGGCATTGGTAATAAGCAGGAATAAAGCAGCAGTGGGCAAAATCTCACCAGTTTTCACGGAGAATTGCTCACGTTCAGGATTCTGCTTTATTCTGCACTTGTTTATTTTATCCCAAAAGACAGTATTCAAGAATGAACAGAGCTGAGATTTCCAATCAAATCAATATTTCAAGAACATGGAGAAATAGATTGAGAGTCAGAGTTGTCCTAATGACATAGTACAAATAAAAGCATAATCTAGCCTTCTGAGATTTTTATGAAAAGGATATTTAAGCTAGTTAATTCATTTATATATAATCAAATGTAAGGATGAAAGCCTGTATTACCATTCAATGAAGGGCATATTTATGTTGACTTTTGAGCTGATTTGGATACCAAGGACTTTTATTTTAATTTAAGTGTATGCAGAAACCTACTAACAAAGCTTTAAAACATATTTTCAAAAGCAATCAGTCATCACCATAATTTTACATAAAGTATGAAAATATATGATTGACTATTTTAATTTCTGTCACTAACCATATTTCGTATTAGGATATTCTATTAGAATTTCAACTCTTCATTCCAGTTCACAGAATCACAGAACATGCTGAGTTGGAAAGGACCCAAAAGGATCATTGAGTCCAACTCCTAGCCTAGTTGTGAAAGCTCAGAAGCAAAAACAAAACAAAACAAAATACATTGCCTCTCTCTCTGCTGCAAAAGGGCCATACAGAAAAGAACAGATATTTCCCTAGATTACTTGAAATATTTTTATTGTTTTGGGGAACTTTTGCAATTTGAAATTCAGACCATAACTGTTAATTTTAATGAAGAACCTGAATGAAGTCTAATAGCTGATAGGATAAAACTAATTCTTTAACTCACGTATGGCTATAATAAATCAATTTTTGAAGAGTTAATGCCTGAAATGTGCTTTCTGGAAAGTATTTTTCCTAGTTAAATGACTAAGTGAATTCTCAAAAATAAAAACATGAAGTAACAAAAAACTTTATGGAAAATACTCTCGGACACACGATGTGACTCTTGGGTATGGTCCTGTACAGGCCCAGGAGTTGGACTCAATAATCCATGTGGGTGCCTTCCAACTCGGTACGTTCTGTGATTCTGAGTTCAAGAAGCATTTATACTCAATATTAAACCTTACTTGAAATATCAATATAAATTTTCAGTGTAGATCAAGCATTATGGATTATAAATTGCTTCCTTGACTAGGAAGCAAGAATGAACATGTAAGTAATTAGGTTAAGATGAAGATCAGAGTAATTTTTTTGCAGTCCTTCCATCATTTATGAAGGAGATCCAGTCTTGAATAATACTTTATTAATTCATCTTTCTGAAGGTTGTATACGGTTATATGATGGTTTTCTGTCTAAGGCCATTTAGAGTTTGGGTTTTAGTAATTTATAATGTATATTTTAACATGAATATGACAGTAAGAAGTTTTTCAGTATAAAAAAAAGAAGATGGATATGTGCATCATTTAGCTGTATTGCTGGTAGAAATGTAAGTTTCTTCATGTCAGACATATCTGTCTTCTTGCAGGTAGCTGCCAAGAGACAAGGCTCTTTGAAGAAAGTAGCTCAGCAGTTCCTCCTGATGTGGTCCTGTTTTGGCACTCGAGTGATTCGGGACATGACTTTGCACAGTGCACCCAGCTTTGGTACTTTGATTTTGTTGTAATAATTGCATGTCACAGTCAAAAAAATCTGTATCTTAGCTTGTAATGTACAGTTTAAGTGAAAACACAAGCAGTTTTCACATGTCCAGGCACCATTAAAAAATAAACTGGGGCTTCTGACATTTGGGAATAATGCTCAGACAGATGTCTGTCTTCAAGATCTAGCCAGGTGAGCTGAAAACTTTACTGCTTCCTTCTGTTTGCTGTTAGCCAGTAGCTGGAGTGATCAGTCCTTGGGCTGCTGGAGGAGTCAGTTACAGGAGCATTCCCTAGTGCACTTCAGCACAAAGTGAGCCTGGTTACCCAAACCACTCTGACCACGTGTTGTGCCAAGAGAGATGACTTTGTGCTGAAGTGGATGAAAAGCTCTCCAGTGAACCACTTTGCCAGCTCTCCTTTTAAAGGGCACAGCATTTGAAACCAGTCTTTGCAAAACAAGTGCGCTTCCATAACCTGGACAGATTCTCTTACAATTTTTAAGGTGTCAGTCAGGATGGAAAAATAGATTTTTACTTTTTAAATGAAAAAGCATCTTGCTTTTCTACAGAGCTTTAAATGGGGCTTTGTCCTGGGATACAAACAGTTCAGATTAAAATCAGTTAAAAGTAAGAATGTTTAGACTGCTGTGTCATGGATGTGAACATTCACAGTCGATTGGGACTAGATTTTATGTGAGGGATGGTTTTTGTGGTACATTTATCTGAATATGTTAGTAGAAGATCAGTAGAGAATGATTTTATATGGGCACTGAATTGAACAAGTGCAAGGATTTCTGCCAGCTGAGCTTTGAAGTCCTTGATGCTTTTAGGACCACCTAACAGAAATTCAGATACTGTCAGATAGCACAATATGATATTTGTATTATATATTTATATATTTATAATATATATTTATGGTATATATACTATATATTTGTATATAAATTATTTATATTTTAACCTGAAACTGCTTTCATTCCCATTGCAGAAGACTTTTCCAAGCAGATATTAGTGAGTCATCATTAGACATTAGGATAGGGGGTGTTCCCAAGGTGATTACAATTTCCATCTGCTAACTTGTGTTTTCAGCACCAATATCCTATCACATCTATTTTCCACCTCCTTTAGGACTCATTTGCTCCTTAAGTCACTGCGTCTTTTCTTTTATTGTGGGCATAAAAATAGCTGGTACTGCTTGACAGTATACTTTCTCCTAGTGTTCAAAAATCCCTTTGCATGAGTACTGAATAAATGCTGAATCTCCTTTTCTAGAACCTTGGGTTGCAGCACTTCTCTGGGCAGGCACAGTCCCGACCTGTGAAAGACACCGGTAGACAACAAATGAAAAAACATTCTGTGTTAGTGCAGTGTTGAGATTATATTGTTGCTCATGAAATGCTGACTTTAAACTGCTCCTAAGGATTCATTATTGCTACTGATTGCACATTACAACATTATTTTTGTTTGTGTTCAGGAGATGTTTGTAACCTAATCAAGCATCCTCTTGTTTCAGAGTAACATTCACCAAAACATCTTTAATCAAATGGGGATTATCTAAATAGTCATTAGACCACTAGTTGTCTTGACGGTCTGTACAGTGATCTTCAGCTGTGACTTCTTACTTATTAGTGGAAATATTTATGAACTTGCTATATAGTGAGAAAATGAGAAGAAAATTTGTTGTTTCAAGTTTGAGATGCACTACAGTATAATATATCTTATTTTTCAAAATAACTTACCTGTTGTCTCCTTAAAACTTTGGCATTTGAATTTGTCTCTTTTTTTTGAGATCTTTAACTGTTCAGCTGAGTTTGTAGGGTTTGGGGTTTTGTTTGTGTTTTGGGTTCACTGGGTATATTTGTGTGTACAAATGCATGAGTCGTCTTCTTGTATGGACACACACCTTTGAACATTATTTTGATATGTTTGTATGTAACTACAGTCTGGAAAAGAATGGATTGGCCATAGCCGACATGTTATTCGTGGGCATGTGATTATAATTAGAACAGGATCAATAACTGCTTTTCAATTTGGCAGCCGACTCAAGAGTTTGAAGAAACCAAATTATCATGCTCAGTGTGAAGCTGAGATAGTTTGTGATTTTCGTCAAATTCAGAAATCTTTTCAAAAATAAAATCAAAGTTAATTCTTTTTCACCTGTCAGATTTCGGTGCTTAGACCACCAAGGGAGTTGGAATATCTGGCACTGGAGTGACTGGCACAGACATTTGATTCTGCAGAGCTTTTAAGAGCGGTGGCATGGGCAGGTTGAAACAATCCCTGGCAGAAGAAAAAAGCTTCTCTCTCTTGCTCCCTCTCTCTTTTTCTCTCTGCCTGCCTCCCTCCCTCCCTTCTTCCTGCCTATGCACATCAAAGGCACAGTTGGT
Organism: Manacus vitellinus; assembly: GCF_001715985.3. Taxonomy (NCBI): domain Eukaryota; kingdom Metazoa; phylum Chordata; class Aves; order Passeriformes; family Pipridae; genus Manacus; species Manacus vitellinus. The sequence continues at coordinate 13,264,335 of NW_021940682.1, forward strand.
GGCACTATTTGGGTAATGCATCCAGTGTATAAAGTAACTAATTAGTAATAGAAGCTCCATGATTTTGCCCTGGAAATCTCACTGTTGTTTTGCTAGTTACATGTAATTGCTGTATCCCTTAACAGTTGCTGATGCTTACTATGCCTTAGCTGGGTAATCACTGCCATAGTTTCTGTTAACTCCTGAAAATCAGAGCCAAATACTATTTATCATTGTAACTACAATCTCTTGAATAACTTCTTACCTTTTCCTAAAGAAGTAATTGGTTTGCCAGCCACAGCTGGATCTATTTCAGTATTTAAAGATACACTTGAAAGAACTAGAGTTCCACAGGAGAAACAGTAGATTGCAAACACAGAATAAACTATGGTACATCGTGCTGAATAGCCATTCACTGTGAGGCTGAAATGCATGCCCTGATATTGGTTTCAGTCTATAGCTTATATTTAATTCAACCCATTTAAAAATGTAAAAATATTGCATTCATTCAGTAGGAAAAACTTGTTTGTTTGGTGTCTTTCACACAAACTCCGGGCTCAAAAACTCTCTGCAGAGTTTAAAAATACACAGTGGGAGAAATAATAGGAGAGGAAGAGAGAAATTCAAAAGAGTGACAAGGGCACTGGAGTGTTTTTAAGTGCTGCATTCAGTATTGCCAACATCGAGTCTTCAAAATAAAGCATTAGACCCCCCGAAAGCAAACACATTTTTTAAAATAGCAGATCTTGGGTTCCTGTCATTTGCTTGCTATCATCACAGTGGTGTAGGGTTCACACTTCAAAGTGTTTTTATGAAACTACAAGCAGGTTTCCTTACTTTATTTTTATTTTTAATTAAAGCTGAGTAAGGAGTTTGACAGAAAATACTAAACACCTTGAGTTTTATATCACCACATGAAGTTTGCCAGCATTTTGTCCTGTTTTGGTTTTGTTTGTTTGTTTGTTTTGCCTTGAAAATACCTGTTGGTAGTAATTGCACTAGAGTAAACAAAAACTTTCAGCTGAAAAACTCTAGTCAGAAGAAGACTGAGCATTTTGTGGAGATTCTTGATAATCTAGGTTTCCACTGGGGAAATTCTAGGTCAATAACAAGGTGATCAGCCATGTCTACTGTCTTTATTGCGCTGCTTAATTGAATAGTATTTTATTTAACAAGACTTTGAGCTAAAAAAATTTCTAAAAACATGTTCTCTGCAGTAGTTAAGTGCAGATCCCCCGCTATTTACCCTTGAAAGGCTGGGAAAACTTGTTACCATTTTGATTTGTGTAGTCACATGAAACAAATGAAGAACTGGATGCTTCAGGTTCACCAGCAGCCAAAGATTTCCTGCTCATTGCAAAGGTGTTGCAGTGACTGTGTCCTTTTTCTGTGCTGCCTTGCCCAAGAGCACAGAGGCCCAGTGGCAACCTCCCAGGGTGTGTGCTCAGCTCATACCAGTGACGACAGAAGCCACACAGGCCTGGACTGAGAGAATGAAACACAAAGACCATCCAAGTGACAAAGAAAAAGTCTGTACTCAGTGCCTTGAAAGCTGAATTGCCAGTTAGATTTAGATAAGGGTCTTTCAAACCACTTCTGCCCTTCAACAGTATGTTTGAGTACAGAAGTCAGAGTAGGAGCAGCTATGCTTCGTTGTGATGAAAGCTGGTGTATCGAGATAAACCTTTGCTGTGAAGAAACCAGTCACTATGAAATTTGATTGTATTTGGAACTTGTTTGATCTTTTTCTCATGGAAGTATTTCTTCTCTAATGTAGTAATGGAATTTCCAAAGGAATACATCCAGATGAGGGGTTTCTTTTGGGGTTTTTTTGTCTGGCAGTAGTTGATCGCTGTTTCCAGCTCTGCTGATGATCTTTCTCTTAGTTTAAGCTAGCAGCCAGACAGGCTGTTATGTTAACCTGACTGTATTTGCACTTGTCAGAGTTATTTAGTAACTTAGATGAACATATAATAATCTACGCAAGTATAAAACCCCATTGGATGAGAAAGTTCTGTTTGGAGCCATTACAGGTACTTCACATCATGGCATCTATTGCACAAACTGACTCAACTCCAACTTGATACTTGTCAGTCCTCTCCTGCAGATGGGTGTTGGTCTGTTCAGGAGGGCACCACACAATATCTCAGCTCTGATGCTTTGCTCCTCTTACTTTTCCCTGAAATGTATCTATGCTCTCTTCTTACATATCCTTTTTTTCCTGTGGCTATTTGTGCTCTAGGGCAAACATTTCTTCACCATACCTGATATGCACCCTTCTTTATAAATTATGGGAAGCAACTCACTTCCTCTCTGCAAAATAAAGCCAACTGTGCATTTTTGTCATTTAAAATCTATTATTTGTTGATCACACCCTTCTGGTAACCTTCTCCATACCAGTTTCTACTTGTACTAATTTCTCTTGAACATGGGTGACTAGAGTTATATGCAATGTTCTAAGTGAGGTTCACCAGTGCCTTGTGCAACAGTATTAATACTTCTGTTTCTATAAGGAATTATATAAACCAGGGGATGATATAAATCTCCAAGTGCAGGACTTCTTACGGCATGCTATTAAACTTCATTTCCATTACTCTAGTCCATAGTATCACCCAGTCCTTCCTCCTAACAACATTAGCAAGTTCTCCATCTGTATTCAAATCTTACTTGAGGATTTGTGGCTATCCATATAATCTCCTTTCACTATGGATTTTCAAAGTACTTTTTTGACTCCATACCCCGCATATTCTTTTGCCCATACTCTTCCCTTAATTTCTTAAGTTTTTAAGTTTTTCACATTCCCGTAATGGCAGTTAAGAGGCAGTATCAAGGGCATCTCCATAGTTAAGCACAGAAACAGGCCAGATGTTATGCTGCTATGATTCAAACTGATAATTAGGAAATGGTAGCGTAGCACTTCTTCAGTAGAAGAACTATGACAGAGCAAAGCTTTGGCACAAATCTTTTCCTTTGAGACATCTGCAGTTGCTGCTATTGTCTCCATGTTTGGCAGATACTGCACTGGGGAGATACCATCAAGAGATTTGGAAGGTTGCTTCTACCTTCCTATTGATTAGTCTCTCATTTCTTTGGCACAGGTAGTTCAGAAAATTCATACCAGGGTGTGTTGCTAAGGCAGCCAGTTTGGGATTCTACTTCTGACAAATAATTATAATATCTGATCCTTTAGATAAAACAAAACCATTTCACTGTAGTGCAAGTGTCAAAATTGTCATTCAATGCTAATGTAGGACAAGAAAAATCTGTCAAGTTCCAGCTTTCAGTTAGGTGACTTTCTTGCACCCTAGACCACAATTGGTTGTAGAAGCCTGTATAAATCCAGGAATGAACAGGGTTTACTACTCACCAGTTTTATTTTGACCTCTCCTGCCTCCAGTAAGAGAGATACTTCAGTGGCAGTAACATATGGAGGCAGTCCTACCCAGTACTGTTTGTGTTGAGCACGGTAATAATTGGTTTAATGAGTGTATTGAGACAGTCAATGGCTTTTTTGTTTTTTCACTTTATTACCAGGGTCATTTCACCTTATTCACTTGATGTTTGATGACTACGTATTGTACCTGCTAGAATCACTCCATTGTCAGGAGAAAGCTAATGAGCTAATGAGGGCAATGAAAGGAGAAGGAAGCACAGGTGAGTTTGTTCTTTTATTAATCATGTTGTTTTATTCCATTGGTTTCTCTATTTTCTATATGGGGGTATTTCTTTATCCTTGTCTAACCCACTGAGGCTTATATAGGAGCAAGGTGGTTTTCAGTTCGATCGTGATGTGAAATAAATCATTTGGGAGGCATCCCTGGTTAACACATTCTGGAAGAGATCTGCCTGTCTCCCAATGTCACTCTGGATGTCTGAAATCCCATTCCTAAGCACTCAGTCAGTGTTTCACTAAGAAGTTTTTGTACTGAAACTTTTACCTCAGTTATTCTGTCTAATTGATTACTGCATTTCAGTGGACCCAGTGTTAATAAATTCACTGATATCAGTGGATTTTTACCAGTCTAAATAAGAGGAAGAGATATCAGAAGTGAGAAAAGACAAACCCCAGAGCTATTGTTTCTGGTACACTTATGTTCTGAGTGCCTGTATGGAAGGAGATTCTGAGTCCTGCTCCACTCTACACTGCCTTGCCAGAACAGAAGCAAGCAGAGATTTCCTTTAGTCTTTCTACTCTGGGCAATCCCTTGTGATGAGGGGTCCTCAGTGATCTTCCCTCCTTGAATCTCCCATTAATTTTGTCAAGTTAAACCTCTCTGTCACCTTTGGAAAGCTTCATTTTCCATTTTAGCTGTGGCTTAATTTGTCAGCTTGTAGATTTATGGGAAGAGGAACATTTCAGTGGTTAGAGTAATATCTTCTATGTGGTGAAAGACTTGAATTTAATTCACTGCTCTACCATAGCCTCTTGGATTTTTAACAAACAAGTTGCTTATCCTTGCATATTTTCCACATGCCTTTAGCAGTTAAACCATTCAGGATGTCATCCTCTTTAGTCAACAAAGAAAGAGGATTGTGACAAAAACCACTGGAATCCCCTGGAGATTCCTGTTTCTTTCCCATGTCACTAGAAGGTGTAGGAGCACCTAACTCAGAGTGGACTCCTAATTTCAGATATGTAATAGTACAATACAGGAATATAAGCCTTAAGCTGTCCATGCATGAGTTTCCTATCCATACAATAGCAAAAATGGTACTTTCCTTTAAGAAGTCTTATGTACATTGAAGGTTGTAATGCTGAATGTTACAGAAGTACTTCTTTCAAAGATTTGTGGTTTCTGCTATGTATTTCTTACACTCTATGGAACTTAACTGCTTGAATTAATATTTCTTTTTAGTTTCTCAGTGTTCCCTGAGTCTACCTTTAGCTATGTTTTATGATTTCTCTCTCATTCTGCAGCAGAAATACGAGAAGAAATTATTCTGAGTGAAGCAGCTCCTCCAACTCCCTCCCCGGCGCCGTTCTCCCCCGCTAAATCTGCCACCTCAGTGGAAGTGCCCTCTGCCCCATCACCCATCAGCAATCAGTCCCCAGAGTATGGTGGCATAACAGCTACTACAGGTAGGTAAGCTTAGGCAACTAAATCTACTTGAAGGTGGCTTTTGCACTTGGTGACCTGATATTGAGCTCGAGAAGATGATGTGCTGGCTTGCAAGATATGAGAACCCTTCCTAAACCAGAAATCTGTTCTCACTGTATCCAAACATGATGTACAGTCTATCAGGAAAAAGATATGGTGTTTGGATATTTTATGCATTTGAAGGAAATGTGCCATGTATTAGGTTTTGTGAGATTTTCAAAATCCTAATTCAATACTGACTCAGGAATTCCTACAGGGTAAAGTGACAGATGGGTATCTTTCAATGCATTTCACACCCAAATATGTTTAAATAGCTGTGCAAGTTTCTCTTGGGAATGTTTTACATATCGCTGATGAATTTCATCTGTCAATGTTAGAGACTAGAAATTACATGTTTGAAGCCTATTTTCAGTTTTATACTCTACTATGGCAATTCATGACGTTGTTGTATTCTGGTGGGCCCACAGATTAAAAAAATCTGCACTTAAAGGATGGCTTGACAGAAAACAATAAGCATAAAACTAGCTTCTTCTTTGGGTTGTATAAATGGCCATCATCCTCTTTACTCTAATGTAAAACTCATTACCTTTTGGATGTGGGCAGGACAGTCTGATCGTATGAACAAAAGAGTGTGTTTTCTTAATTCATGGAAAGAAACTTTCAGAAAGCATTTCAGGCAGTGAAATTCCAGCTTTGCTGCTCCTCAGTGAAAAGGGTGTATAACCAGAATGTGGAAACTCTCGCTTTTGTGATGTACTGGAAAAGTTACAAAATCTTCTAGAAAAATGTCATAAAATGATGATTTACCACACTAGAGAATTTGGCAGTGGCTGGACAACTAATAAATCTTTCTGAAAAATATTTTTCATGTTTTCAAAGGCGCCACAGGGAAACACAATGCATAACTGTGGTGGAAAGAGATTTAAAAAGATTTGTCCCTACATCACAACTTAAGGTTTTCTCACTGCTGAAGATAATACATTTGTAGGAGGGAAATAGGATGGTATTACGCCCAGGACAGTTAGATGAGAGACAAATGATTCCCAGACATGGCAGGTGATCACATAGGTTTAGATCAGTCAACAGTGGAGGTGGTGTATATCTGTGACTTTTGTTGAAACATTGATTTTGCAGGTAATTTGGTCTGTAGGCATTGTGGTCCAGTGAGATCGTTGTGTAGAGCCAGAAGTTAGTATGACACAGGGCTGTCATCATCATCATGGCTAGGATTCGTGAACTAAGATTTGGGAAGGGCTCTACCCACATTTGCTACAAGTGTGCTGGTGGCTGAAAAGGCCAATGTGAGATAGACACGTCTGGTTGCAAAAGGCACAGCAGAAAGACTCCTTAGATGGTATTGGCAAGACATGGTTCTTTCTGCGCTGTCTTTTCTCCTCAAGAGTGACCCTGCGTGTGTTCTCAAAGGAAGCAGCAGCGTTATCGATGGTGTGTCTGCAGACCTCCCGATTGGAGGCCAGAGTAGACCAGTGATGATGGCCAGACATGGCCAGATATGGCCAAGGTTGAGATGTTGTTTCAGGGAGTCCTTGTATCTCCTCTTCGGGGCTCCTCTCTTGCGGTAGCCAGTGGCAAGTTCACCATAGAGCACAATTAGGTTACCCTGAAGCCTTCTCTTTTCCAGGCTGAACAAACCCAGTTCTCTCAACCTTTCCTCACTGGAGAGGTGCTCCAACACTCTAGTCGTCTTGGTGACCTTCCTCTGGACTCGCTCCAACAGGCCGATGTCCTTCCTGTGCTGGGGACCCCACAGCTGAATGCAAGGCTCCAGGTGGGGTCTCACCAGAGCAGAGCAGAGGTGCAGAATCACCTACCTTGCCCTGCTGGTTGTGCTGTTTTTCATACAGCCCAGGATGCAATTGGCTTTCTGGGCTGTGAGCACACATCGCCAGCTCAAGTCCAGCCTCTCATTTACCAGCAACTCCAAGTCCTTCTCAGCAGAGCTGCTCTCCATCCGTTCATCCCCCAGCCTATGTTGATACTGTTGATACTGATGGAGATGTTTGCCCCAACCCAGGTGCAGCACCTTGTGCTTGGTCTTGTTAAACCTCATGAGAATCCCATGGTCCCATTTCTCGAGCTTGTCCAGGTCCTCTGGATGGCATCCCATCTTTCAGGTGTGTCAACTGCACCATTTAGCTTGGAGTCATCTGCGAATTTGCTGAGGGTGCACTCAATCCCTTTATCTGTGTCATTAAGATATTAAAGAACACTGATCCCAGTAAGGACCCCTGAGGGACACCACTTGTCACTGATGTGCATCGGGACTCAGAGCTGTTGACCACTACTCTCTAGATGCAATTGTCCAACCACTTTCTTATCCACATAGCAGTCCACTTATCAAATCCATCTCTCTCCAATTTAGAGAAAAGGATGTAGTGGGAGACTATGCCAAAGGCTTTACAGAAAGATAAATGACAGATAAATGACATCTGTAACCTTTCCCTTCTCCAGTGATACAATCACTTCATCATAGAAGGCCATTAGATTGGTCATGCAGGGCTTGCCCTTGGTGAAGTTGTGCTGGTTGTCCCAAATTACCTCCTTGTCCTCCATGTGTCTTAGCATAGCTCCCAGGAGGATGTGTTCCATGATCTTCCCAGGCACAGAGGTAAGGCTGACAGGTCAGTAGTTCTCAGGGTCCTCCTTTCTACCCTTTTTAAAGATCAGTACAATGTTTCCCCTTTTCCAGTCACCTGGGACTTCCCCTGACTGCCATGACTTTTCAAATATCATGGAGAGTGCCTTGGCAACTACATCAGCCAAGGAGACTGGGATGCCTCTCATTTGGGTCCCATATGACATAAATGTCCCATTTATGTACATACAGGTTGCTCAGAGGGTTTTGAACCTGATCTTTACTTACGGATTTAAGTATGTTAGTATGTCCTGCTAAGGCCAAGGTCTGCTAGTGTGAAGTCTCAAGCCAGAAACAAGATGGTTTGGGGACAATTGTGGAAGAACCTACTCCCACAGTACAGCAGTAGAACTTGATGTAGTTTTTCCCACATCAGAACTTTTTAGGCAAGAAAACTATTTCTGATTATTTTTACATTGTTTTAAAAAATTTTATTGGGTTGAATTGGGTTTTACTCTTGCCGTCTGGTGCAGTCTCACTTCTGTGAGTGTGAAAATTTTTGCCTAGCACAAACCAAACTTGTCGATGCAAGTAGTGGTCTGGTTGAGATTAAATATGAGTAGGCAGCTATTTCTTGTTCATAATTTGGGCAATGGATAATACCTCTGTTTCCCATGTTCATCATGTAGATGAACTGATCACCTTTTTAGTTTGCTAACCATTACACCATGGAATGCACTGTTCATTCACATAAAGCAATATGAAATAACAACTGTGTCTCAGATATAGGAAATTGCTATACTTTAAAATAGGAGTGCTGAAGATGCATTGCATATGCTAAACCTATTTTATATATAGATCTGTGGCATTAATACAAAGAATATTTTGGAACAGGAACCTCTGTTCTGGAAAGGTGTATTGAAAGTATTGGTTTTCATCCCTGTCTTTTATGAGGTAAATGTAAAACTCTGCAAATGCTTTGCACATCTTGAGAACTAGTTCCATTGGTTACCATTAGCTTTCAGTCCCCCAGTTTAAGGTATCATTAACTCTTTCTTGTTTTTGGAATTAGCAATAAAAGTTAACTATTAAACTTGCATTTTAACCTCTTTACCTTCAGTCAGTGGTCAGTGCAAAACCAAATTAAACTGTTGCAATTACATGATACTGAGCAAAAGAAAGGTAAATGCTCTGTATCACATTCTGTGGCAGAACATCTGGCATGGCATTGCTAACATTTTATTTAAAACTTTTTGTTAGGTTACTAGACATTTAAAAGGCTAATTAGTCTTCATCCTTTCTAAATCACAAAGGCCAGATTAATGATTATTCAAACTGCAACAATATTGTAATAAAATTGATAATGGTATGGCTGACTATGCTGCTCTCTCTTAAAGCCCCTCTTAAAGCTTTTATTACTCATTTACCAATGTAATCATTTTTAGATGGCACAGAATTAACTCTGAATAGTAAGTAGTTCCTAATGTGTTATTAAACTATGGAGTTTACTGTTCAGTTTCAAAAAATATATGCTTAAAATGAGTCTTCAGGTCAGCAATGGTCATTAAGGGTCACTGTTTTTCCAAGTCCAGGCTAGGTGTTAAAGATCTGGGAGTGCTTGCACAGAGCTTGCACAGAACTACCACTTCTCATATTTGTGTGTATGAGTAGAACAAATTTCTGGTTTTTTTTCGTAAAGCTTTAGCTCCTGGACTTATACAAGTATTTGAGAACATCAGCTCTTCTCCAACAATCAGTTCAATTCTAATAGCTGCAGAGTGTAAAAGTCAAGGGTTCCAACTTCAAAAGGCAATTCTCCCCTTCAAATGGAAGGGCTTGTGTTTTTCTAAAGCTGATAGGTAAGGTAATCTGTTCATTGTGGGAGGACAGAAGGGGGGTCTGACTCTGGATTTCTGATTGCTTGAGGTTGACAGTACTTCTTACTACGAGACATAGTACACAGTGCTGTGAGTTCTCACTTGTACTTTCATGGTCATTTACTCCAGCATAAAGCAGATATAAAATGCAGCACCATGAAGCAACTTTTGGGAGTTTTGTGCACTGGTGTACATGATGGCACCAATAACAACAGGGCCATTGTTGGACTAAGAGCAGTTCCACTTATATTTGGCTCCCCTGCAGGTCAGATGACCTCTTGGTTAGTATCCCCAAAATCACTCTTTTTTTTTTTTTTTTCAAAGAGAAAAGAAAAAGGAGTGATAATAAATGAATTTCCCTATTTTAATCAAATCCTGCATGTTCAGAACACAAAGCAGAGCAAATTGTTGCTCAATCACTATTGTTTTTGCTTATTTCAAAAAAGCAGTTCAGTTGGGTTCAGTCATATCTAAAAGAGACTTCATCTCCTGGAGTTCAATTCTGTGACTAGCTGAGGAAATTAATCATCAAGGACTGGGACACAGGCATATTGAATACAATATTAGATAAAATGCAAAGGATCTTTTGGCCCTTTTATTACTCTTTGTGTTAGAGGTAGGAAGGTCATGAGATTTTTGGATTAATGGTCAATTTCTTTCTGGGGAAAAAATAAAATCCGGTCAAAGTAAATTTGTGTTTTATGGTAAAGTGAAAAAAAAAAGTGAAAAAACCAAAAATAATGTTACCTAAAAATAAGTATCTGGGTTTTTTTCACCATCTTCGTTCTCCTTCTTTCTTTTCTCTTTGTTTTGCCTTTTGAATTTAGGCCTGTTTTGAAAAAAGTTTCAGATTTTCTTTTGGAAGATAACTCGAAAAATATGTTGACCTTTTGAAATTGGAACGTTTCATAAAAATATTCTGTAGACAAGTTGTCGATAATTTCAAAACAGTTTTTCTCTTGTTTTCAAATGAAGATATTTGGTGACCACATAAGAAGTTTTGGCCCCTTCCACATAAACTTTTTTAGCAAAGGCAGGCTTCCTTAAATAATTTCCTCAACTCAAGGAACCATGACTGCTTATACCCACAGCAACAGTGATGGGCTGAATTATCTTTGGTCTCAGGGATCTCAATGGTCCTCTGCAACGGGAGAACATGAAAGACTGAAAATACAAGTCTGTGGCAGAAAATCCAAGCATGTGAAAACAGACCTATCACAAACACCCTTGGCCCTAGTACATCCAAGGATGTCTATTATAAGAGCAACAAATCACACCCTGCTGAAATATTTCAAGCTGGACTTACCTTGTGGAGCTCAGAATGCCTTCATTCAGTCCCAGAATTAAGCATTTCCCATTTAAAAAAATATTTGCCTGATTTTGCCAAATAAAATCACACATACCTGAGGAAAATTATGCACAGCTAAGATAGGCTTTTCATTCCCCAAAGCCATGGAGTGGGCACAGACCTGGTAGTATAATCACTTCCCCCTCTGAATTACGCCCTTTGATACTACAGGAAGTCCTAGAATCCATACTGAAAAAAAAACTAGTCACCTCCTGCAATTCCTTTTAGCTGATGAAAAAGAGTCAAGAGTGCCCAGAGACCCCCAAACTTGTGTTCACATTGGGCTAAATTCAGTGTTCTGGTCCTCATTTACAGGGTAATCTCAGCCAGTATGGTCATGACCTCCAGCGAGAGCTATGTTATACTGGAACAATGGATCTGTCAACCTCCTGAGTGAAAGGGGTGTGTGCAAAGGACAAAGGTTTCTCAGCAGCTGGCTCGTGAAACTGGAGTTCCTGCCTGTAAGGGATCAGGATGATTAAAAAACTCAGCACCTTCTAAGCAAAATGGAAAACCCACTTCTTTGCTCTTTGCTCTTCCCACAAACACTCTACATGAAAAAAGAAATTAACTCCAGTCCCTGCTGCCACAAAAAAAAAAGAAGGAAAAAAAAAAGAAATATTATTTGCAGGAAGGAAAAGGCCAGGCAATTTCTGTCTATATACTTGTTATAATTTGGAGATCTTTTTAGTGTTGCCACTACAAGGGCTGGTACAGGTGGTTCCACTACAAGGGCTGGTACAGGTGGTTCCTCTACAAGGGTGGAACAGGTACAAACTGCAAAAGGAATCAAGACATTTATTTGCGCAACACCCATTTTTTTCTAATCCTTCACTGTTCTGATTATACCTCCTGCCTCAGTCCAGGAGGTATGAAAGAGACCTCAGGGTTTGGTGTATCATGCCTGAGAAATCTTAACACTGGTGTTTTTCTGAGTTCCATCCAGGTTTGTTTTGGTTTTTTTTTTTCTGAAGAATTATTTCAACACCACACTGAAAGTTCACAGTGTGAGCCATCCCATATATGTTTCACACTTCTGGATCTTTGCACACTCCAAATGATTGAAATGTATTTTTACTTATGCCTAAGATATGACTGGTTTGTTCACTTTGGTTGATGCCCTTTCCATCATTATTGCCTGTTAACTTGTTTTCCTGTCATCCTCTCAAAGAATGACACCTCTGTGGATGGCAGCCAATGTTAACTCTGTTCCTTTAATATTTGTTTGTCTACAGGGGCTATGCAATCCTACACATGGTCACTCACCTACACTGTGACAACAGCTGCTGGGTCACCTGCTGAAAATTCCCAGCAGCTGCCCTGCATGCGAAGTCCACATGTACCCTCTTCATCTGTCACACACCGGATACCTGTTTATCCCCACAGAGAAGAACACGGGTAAGTCACTTCCCAGTGGCTTGGGGTTTGTTTTGTTTTGGGGTTTTTTTGTAGGTTTTGGATGAACTTAGGCATTTTTTTGAAATACAATGGAAAGCTATTTCTTGATGCAGTGAGTCTGTACTGCAGAGATATTGGTATCATAATTCTTTGGCTGTTGTTGCTGTTGTATAATTATATTATGTCTTAGTTTTATAATCTCATTTAATTCTATTTAAAACCACAGTAGGCCTAGAGGATATTTTCTAAAACAGAAGGTTTCAATAGATTTCTTCTGATTTCTGTTTTCCTATGCCATGTTTTATCCCAAAAGCTAGATGTGCCAAAAGAACAACCTTACTATACCATGTCTCAGGAGAGGTGATCCTTCTCCTCTGGTCAGCACTCCTGAGACTACATCTGGATCCAATTCTGTGCTCTCCAGTACAAGACAGACATAGGTATACTGGAGTAAGTCCAGAAAAGGGCCACTTGATGATTATGGGAATGAACTATCTGCCATAGCAGAGAGGCTGAGAAAGCTGAGACTATTTAGCATCAGACACAGAAGGCTCAAGGAGGGTCTTATCAATGTGTATAAATACCTTCTGGGGGATGTAAGGAAGATGGAGACAGATTCTCCTTAGTGGTATTTAGTGACAGGCCAAGAGGCAACAGCCACAACTAGAATTACAAGAAATTCTGTTTAAACATAAACAAAAACCCTCCTTGTTTTACTGTGTGATCAAACATTGGAGCAGGTTGCTCTGGACACAATCCTGGGCAGCCTGCTCTAGCTGACCCTGCTTTGAGCAGAGGGGTTAGACTAAACAAATTCTACAAGTCCCTTCCAACCTTAATGATTCAATGACTACTGTTAACCTGTGGACAAAAAACCATCAAAGACGGAGAAATGGGCACATTTTCACTATAATATTCTAATCCTGTCTCCATCACCAAAATTTGCTCAAGGCTCTCAATTAAAATAATTACAGATTTAAAATTAAAACAACTATATATATTAAAATAATTATAAATATATGTAACATTATTTGATCTTGAAATACTTCAGACACTCAGACTAAGTCTCTCAGTGCTTTTTTCATCAAGCAACACTTCTGTGCCATCCACATCTGAGTTTATAACTCGTAGTTATCCATAACTAAAAAGAAACAATCACAAAATAATAGGTGGAAAAGGGCCAGGCATACAGCAAGATTAGCAAATGCCCAAGTGCTGCTATGATGCAAGAGGTTCAAAAGGCTTCACTGAGTTCCTCAGTCTCACTGCATACTCCTTAACTTTGTAGAAGTGCTTTCCCAGGGTGGAAGATTCTATACTGTTTGGAAGGTAGCAGTAGATTAATTTGAACTGTACATCTTCTTCCCTCTTGGATGTGATTAGGTTTAGATATCTGTTTGAAAGTCACTGCTAAGTCCTTACTGGTAAAAAACTGAATATGGAGTTATGGAACACTTCTCTTATCCAGCAATTTGACTGTTTGGTGGAGACAGAAATAGAGCAGCAGGGAGGTTCAGGAGATAACAGGATGCAAGAATTGGAACAGACTACAGTAAGGCAGTACAAATGTGTGTATATGTGTGAGAATTCATTGTTCCTAAAGGAATCTCTTGCCTCTGGTGTTTGACTGATTATGGTGATTTAAGGAAACATTTTAATCTAGGTGAATCAACTTTTCCGAAAGTCAGCGAAGATCAAATGTTCACATGGCTACACAAAGATGGGGAAATTGCAGAAAGTGTCCACACACCTTCTGCTAGTGAATGGTCTAAATAATGGTGGTCAACAAACACTGACCCTGCAGTTTTCTATAACTATGGAAACTGCTCCTTCCTTTTCCCTGGCTGTTCCTAGACAGGAGGTTGAGAATCAAAAAAGAAAGTAGACAAGTTCTCCAGCCTCACATCCCGCTCTGTTATTGAGCTGGCTGTGCTAAAGCTGTATCTTGTACGTTTCAGATTCAAACTAATACACCCCTCTGCCTCCCAAAAAAGGAACATCTGACCACGGTGCAAGGAGATAGCTGAACTCAGTACAGTTCTTTAAGTCAAAGCTTACTATACTTCCTCAGCCTGGATAGCAATTTACTAGGAACGTGGCACTAAAATAACAATAAAAGGGAAAGATACTTCCTCCTTAGAAAGTGCACAACTGAGTCTGCAGTTTAAAATTAGTCACAGAAACATGCTGAGTCTCTCTGTTGTTGTGTTAGACACGTAGTTTCACTAAGAGGCATCTGCTTCCCATCTGACCTGGGAAATATCTTTTTAAAAAAGATTTAAAAAATCATTCTCTTATTCCAAAAAACTGCAACTGTATGTTTCATAAAAGTTCTGGAATTATTAGTTGGAATACAATTATTGTGCACATTAGAAGTCTTTTTTTAATGTATTTTAGATACACAGGAAGTTACAACTATGGTAGCTATAGCAACCAGCATCCCCATCCAATGCAGAGTCAGTATCCATCCTTACCACATGATTCTGCTATTTCTGGACCACTTCACTACTCAGCTTACCACAGAAGCTCTTCACAGGTAAGTTGCATTTATTATTTGTTGATATTTATAACATTTGAGGTAAATTTCTGTTTGTAAATTTATCAACCTATAGGCTATCTGAATCAATAAGCTGTCATCAGTCTAATCATTAAAGGCTCCTATTTTTTTTATTTTCTTATATTACCTAGATATTTTTTTTCATTTTGGTGGAGATCAGAAGTAGCCTTAGATTGTGAATATAAAGTACTGACCCTAAAATCCAGCAGACTGGATCATGGAAAGTGTTTCTGTTTTAAGGAGTAGCTAAAGCAAAAATGAGTATAACTAGTTGCATGATTCTTAGATGTTGGGAGCAGGAAGAGATTCTTAAAAAGAAATGAAAGTGTTTTCATGCAGCCGAAGACGTAGAGGATGTAGTTGAATCTTCTGGAGTCTCTGCTTTTGAGAATACTCACGTTTAGGAATTTGCCAAATTAGTGAGTTCTGCAAATAGTTTGAACAACTTCAGGACACCACTGCAGAGGTTTTGTTTAATCTCTATGCTATAGACTCCTGCTATAATGCTGAGAAATTATGTCTAACTCTTTCACTTCACAAAACTGAGCCAGTAGGAACCAGCACAGATTAAGACTGAAGATGAGATCTGGCAATAGTTCAAAAGTAGTGCCACTGTAGGAGGGCTTTAGTACCTCATGCAGCTGGTGCTTCCACGGTGCAGGTAGCTGCTCTCTGGGCTCTCTGCTGGAAGATTTGCAAAAGGTGGATACAGGGAGGGGGTGAAGGCATTAGGATACTCCACCCACATGGCACCACTTACCCTGTATCTACTGGAAATTTATACAAGTATATTAGGGACTGCCAGGCTCAGCTATCATCACCGGACTGGAACAGTTTCATACCAGATGCCAAGATATGAATTTGGTAATGCTTTGAACTAGAGCACATGAAGCCTGCCTCTCATTCAGGTCTTTGTTATTAGTCTGCCACATGATCTTAGAGTAGTCAGATCTCCTTTTTATGCTTCGTTTTCCCTAGCTGTAAGATAAGAATAATGGTATTGATCTCCTTAAAGCTTTATAAGATCTGCTGGGAAGATTGTCCTGTAAGAACCCAACATGCTCTTTTGGACCAGCTCAGCAATGGCTGCTTAGCTTATGGAAAGGATAAGCTACAACTTCTCACCCATGTGTAGTACCTAGTCTATTGGACTATATGAGGAGTAGTTGTTTAAGGGGTTTTGCAGCTTCTTATCTTCAATAAGAACAGTGAGTGGTCATTTAAGTACAGAGTCCTATGATAGGTTTGTATTCCTTCGTTTTTCAGTACAGACCTTACCCTGTTATCTCAAGAAATAAGTAAAGCAAATCAAGATCAACACATTTTTAATTTACTCATATCCTGGTTAACATGTTGTATGCAAACAGTAACATACACTGAAATCAGGCAAATATTTTTCATATTGTAGTAGGCTGTATCTACAAGTGCAGATGTCAGATCATAGATCATTTTTTCCTCTCTTGCTAGTCCTTGAACTGTCCTGAACATATGAAGAACAGATATGCTTTAATGATCACACTCGAGAGGAAAGTGATTTCAGTTTGTATTTAGCATATTCTTTCTCATGCTGCTTGTAAACTGAGATGGAATTGCACAGCAGGACACAGCTACCAAAACCCTATCAATGTGCTTGTTCTGCACTGACAGGAGCTACAAGCTGAAACCTTACTTTCAAAAAATGATCTAAAAGTCTAATGGTTTGATATAGAATTTGCTGACAGTCTTTTTAAAGCTAAATTATCTTCTATAAGATTCCTGCTCTGATAATAAATCCTTTATTAGCTACTTTTTACCAAAAAAAGTTCATAAGATGTTCCTAATAAGCTGTTAGGGAACTACACTTTTTCTAGCAGTCTTTCTGAAGGGAATATGGTGCAAGGAATTGCAGTAGGACTTGTGATGTTGCAAAATAAAAATACAGGAAGCCAAATTTACAATGAATATATCAAGAGTTGCCCCTATACTGAAGCCAGAGGAGTTGCAATGTGTATAGCTGGTGGTAGTATAATTAGTTGAGAAGAGGAGGCATTGACCATGAGTCTTAAAAAGAACTCTTTGTTATAATCTACATTCAGGCCAAATATAGAACTCTGGCTCAACTTTAGTCTATCATTCTCTTTAAGACAGTGTCTAGGGGTTAACCCCTAAGAAAAAAAATAAATGTGTGCGGAGGGTGTAAATTCTCCTCTGCAAACATGGATTCAGGGAGAGACCTTGTCCCAGAAGGGGGCTGAGCCAAAACAGGCAACCTGTAATTGAGGTGGATTGTAGACTGTCACTATAAACTACTCATTTGGTCTTGAAGAACACCATGTCCAAGCTCTTTCTGTGGAAGAGAGTGACATACTCCAGGTTTTATCAGCTACTTCGAGGTTTTTGGGTTTGTTGTTGGAATCTTTAGAGTGAGGCTGTTTTGGGGAAGAAGTCACACATCTTTTACTATGTGCGGTTCTCAAAAAATGCAGGTGGGGGTCTGGAAGTATAGGCTGACTAATTTCCACTGATGGCTAAGACTCTTTTTGTGACAGAAACAGTCTGTTCAAACCTTGGTCTTAATCTGAATTTTTTTTTCTTTCATCAGCATCTGTGAATAGTTCTCAGAACAGTTCCTTCCTTGTAATTCCAGGCCTGATTGTTCATTTCTTGACTTGGCTTACTGGCCAGGAGCCCAACACACAAATGAAAACAGTTTACAGATTGATCTGTTACTGCCTAGTTCTCTAAGCCATAGTGCAGAAGTGCATACAATACTCTGATGATACTCCATCATCATATAGAAGGGGACCATTTCATGTCTGTACACAAACACATCTATACCAACACCATATTTCATCAATTCTCTGTCTCTGCAGTTTTAGGTACCAGGTGCCAGGGTAAAAAACAGGCAAAAACTCTGTCTAAAAGCCACTGAGCGGTCTAATCAACCTATCTTGACCTTAGCAGAGAGGTACATCCTTCAAAGTTAACCCCTTCCCAATGTCACTACCTAATCCACCTCCACGATGTAGGCTCGACTGGCTTCTGAGCACAGCTTTGTCTGCGAGGCTCACACTGGTTAGACAGGTCTTAATCCTCTATCAGACGATCCATAAATATTTCAATTCATATCATTCTACCTTTTCCTTTAACACAAAGTAACTCACGACACAGTCATTTTTCTTTGTAGATTTCAAGGCTAGCACTTTCAGTCTGAAGGATAACTAGAGAGATCTGCATCAGTGTACATTTTAATATATCTGGTAATATATACAGATGCACATCGTATGAATGTGCATCACTGTGCATGCAGTATGAAAAACAGCAAACATACAGTATCTTTTTTGAGTACTCTAATGTGTAGCTGTAGTGAAACATACTGGGGTCCATTTATCCACGTCTTCTCTCTAGCATTTACTAGAATGTGTGGAGGAAAAGTCTTAGAAGCAGGGTAAGTAGAAATTGGTCCTTTCACTGGCACAGTTATGCTGTGTTTGGCAAGAGCTGGCCTAGGGACATCCTGAGTAGGAAGCAGCAGCTGGACTGATGTATTTTGGAGCAAACCACTCTACATTACCCTGTCTTTGAGCGATTTTGTACATAGAGACTTCACAATGGGTTGCACGAAACATACATTCTCTTGTTAATTTTAAGTCTGTTATGACTGCATTGGGTGCCCTAAGGCTTTTTGGTGTGACGAGAAATAGGGAATACTCATTCCCTATTTATCTACTTTTGCCATTCAAGACATAGATCTGCATCACTGCTCTCACGTCCTTCCTGTCACCTCGTGTTGCCATCTGTTTAGTTTCTGTTGTGACAGATACTCTGGAGATACACAGGAGTTATGCAAGGGCTCCATGTGCACTGCAGGGCAGGCGTAGTCTGAGGAGCGTGCAAACATCCCGTTCCCTCAGTTGTGTTGAGCAGGGAGCCTGATGGAGCTGGAGCTCCCATCCACCCTTTTTGTGCAAACCTGAGAGTAGATAGGAGGGACTCAATCAAGAAGCAGCCAGATCGGCCACCTAGATCTGAGAATCACTCCTAGATGCCACACTAAACACAACCTCATTTTACCTTTTCTCCTTTGTCACTTCCAAAAATGGGACAACCACCTCCAAATGGTCTATCTCAGGTGCAGGAACTCAACAGAGTAGCATAGCAATGTTTCTTGTTTTGTTCCTTGTGATGCAGTTCCTACTTAAAGACAAGTTGGTTTTTTGTTTGTTTGTTTGTTTGTTTTTTGCCTGTATTTATGAAGACCATAGTTTACTTCCACAGTCTGGAAAATGCTGCAGTAGTACAGACTGGTGTTATGCAGTAGATTGGGTCTGTACTACTCAGAGGCCCAGAACACAGTATTTGGACCATAGTTAAAGGGACTTTAGCTGTATTTGTACTCTGACTCTCCTAAACTGCTCTGTAGACTGCAGTGGTCTCACATAACTTCCCAGGGGTGCAGCAGCTCCATTTCTCTGTAAAACATTGTATGCCAAAATTCTACTCAGTCATGTCTTCATTTCCCTTCATATGCCTCTGCAGCAGGATTTACATGAGAGCAGTACTGGAAGACAGTAGTAACTGGTTTTTGTTACCGTGGGGAAGCCAAAGAAATCCTCTCCCAGACAGAGTCAACACTTTAGTGTCCATTCGTGTTGTTCTGGCCCATCTACTTCAGAAAAAAAAAAAGAGGGCAAAAAGTTCTTAACTCCCCAGCACATACACATTATAAACCCATGACTATAGCAATGCAGTAAGAATAATAAACCCTTCCCAATAACCACTTTGTCAACAAACAGCTGGTAATGACAGAAAGACAAAAACACTGTCCAAATCTCACCCATGCAACAAGAGTCATTGTTCCAAACTGTAAAGCTTCATAACGGACTTGAGATTGCTAGCATGTAATTGAAGTAATTATGTATTGAATGCAACAGGAAACAGATGTCTTAACTTCTCTTTAAATAATTACAAATAGCATTTTTTTTAGGGCTCCAAATGCCACTCCCAAAAGCAACAAAATCACTCAGATGGACTTGGAAGTTTCGCCTAACCTATTTAAGAGATTCAATAAGGTTCAATTTATGGAGAAAAGGGTCAAATTAAGGGTTATAAAGACACAGTCAATAGTTTAGATTGTGTCATTTAATGAGATTTTAAACATATTTTTGAACATAATTTATAGCCGGCTCCTCACAACTGGTGTAGCTTCTGGTATGAGTTATTTTCAAGCCCAAAAGCAGTGGCTAACATACAACATTAATTTACAGCATTCAGCAAAAGTGTGAGCTAATGCAATGTAAAGTCAGAGACACATTCATAAGGAAAATATTTTGCTCTTTGGACAGAGACACCTTTCACCTCCACTCATAAATTGTTGGTGAGTTGAGGATAAGGATAAAGAGATTATTCTCCATTCGCACACTGCAGAAACTCAGCCTTCAGTATATGGGAGGACATATTTATCATCATATTTTCTAAAATAATACTAAAAGAAATTGAATTAATTTTACTTTTTTGGGAAAGGCCTTAACAATAATCTGCTCAAAGTCTCCCAGACTTAAAGGGCTTCTTGTCTGTCTAACAGCAGCAGTAGCAACAAGTGTGAGTTAACCCAGAAAATGGTAATTTCCTGTCAAGAGCCCTCCAACAAATGTCGCTTTTATATCTGGCAAAGATCACTAGGCCCCAGTGTTTTGAGTTCAGCATGCTTAAGCACTCTTCATTAAACCGGATGTAGAGTGTGAAAGGTGATTCAGGCAGCATGGGCAGGCATCCGCCCAGATGGCTATGCTTTGGACACTCCAACAAGGCTGAATAGATGCTTCATTGGGTGAGTTAATAGTCAGGCAGGGGCAAATGAGTACTTTAAAAATATTGTCTTTCAATAGTCTCTTCACTGTAGGGAAAAAGAAGTCACTGACTCATTTGCGATTAGCTGACCTACCATTACAAAACTTTCCATCTTGCATTCAGTCATAACAGAATTTATTGTAAAATACTAGATATTTAGAGTCCATGTTATTTTCAAGCAATTATTCTTTTTACATTCATGACACATTCATAAACACAGCTGCGTCGGGTGCGCTGGATGAAAGGAAAAGCAGCACACTGTATCCTGTCCCCTCATGCACAGCCACTGCCCTGCGTTCTTAGCAAGCCTTAGCATGGCCTATTGGCTGCAGATAGGAGGAGGAATGTCTTTCTTTTTCAGTGCATCCTGAAGTTCATCCTGGGAGCCAAGATTTCGTTTCACCAATGGTACAGGTTTTGTGGTTCCAAACTATCAAAGAGACATGATGTGGCTTACCCACACAGTGCCGTGTACAGCAAGGAGGCCCACCTCAATATTCCCAGAGTTCATTTTCTTCCTCTTACCCATAGATTTTGCAGTCTACAAATTATCAATTAGCAAATTATCCCAGCTGAAGACAGAGTTTCTCTTGGCATTTGTAAGGGATATGAAAGCGAGTAATTCCCCTGTTGTAAGTCATGACCTCAGTTTCACAGCCTCAAAGGAAAATTGCACTGAGTTGGGATGGCAAGGGCTTCTGTTATGGTTAACAACAAAGTAGATCAATTACCTCACTGGAAAGAAAAGAGATAATTGTTGGTGTATTATGGCAGAAGTCTAGGTTAATATTGTTATAAGTATATTTTTTAATACAAGAATCTACAGTGACTTCAGGTATAGATCAACAGGTAATAAAGGCAAAGACCACAATAATTGGTATCAAGTAAAGTACTACTGAAGAAAAAGAAAAAAGTTTTTAGCTTTGCCCACATCTTGCATCTCCACAGGTAACATACAGAAAACAGAAAATTAAAAATATTTAAATTTATGTGGTGTGATTTTTGTCCCACTCATCTATCCTGGTCCTGACTCTTACCATCTCAAAGATGACACAGTCATTAGTGGGACATTTCAGATCAGCCAGAAAAAACAATTTATGGATTTGACAACTATGCAAAGGGGACTTTTCTTCAAAGAACTTAACCAGTGGATTATATCATGTAGCAAGAGGAGGCAAAGAGCCATCCTCTGAGGACTGTTCACCTTCTGTCTCAAATATTTATCTTGAGAATTGATAAATTCTTCCAGTTGCTGTAGACAGTGCATAAGTGACTCACTTTTACTAGATGGCTGACTTTTTGATAACTAAAGTTATGGGAGATGAATTCACCTCTGAAGCTATAGTGAATCAAAAAACAACTTGTTTCCTCTATATTCGTTATGGTAAGAGCTTTCTTTAGGCAAAGGCAGTCAGCAGGCACTGGCAGTAGGGTGACTTCTGTGTATTGCCAGTGCAGACCAGGAAAGCAGCATCCTAAATCTGTTAGCTAATCTCCCAAACATTAAAAGTATGAAAATTGTTCAACTTTTTCTGGAACCTCTCGTATCAGCAGCATCAGAGTTGAAGTGTTGACATTTCAGTATGATGCTGCTGTTTAACGCTGTTTCATCAGCTGATTGCACAGGTAAATCCAGCCTCTGTGGTGATGAGAAGTACATGGTAAATAATGCATCATACAGCTTTGATGTCTTCCCTCTCATTTGCCAAATGGCCTGTCTCCCCAGGACACGAGAGGAATATGCTAAATCACTATGTTGGTCAAAAATAGTCTTCCTTTTTCTCCTCTCTAATTAGGAGTGGCCAGCATGTGGCTTTGAGCTGCCTGAGGCTTGTGAACTGTTTGAATAGGTTTGCCAAGGCAGGGCTGCCTTCCTGGCTGCGGGCTGAAGGGAGACAGCACAAACTCCTCAGGGGACATTGCTGTAATTGCCTGGGGCTTATGCAACAGTTGCTTATGCAACTGATTAACCCCGGGCCCATTCAGCACTGGAGTAATGTAATGAGACCCTTAGGGAATCACTGACACCTCCCTCCTAGGAACAACCACAGCAGCTCTTCTCTCCATGAGCCTCAAAAAGATGGGCAAGGGGTTTTACAGTCCTCAGCCTTAAGCATCAGGAAAGGTGATAGTCCTACTATAGTTCTGTTTTGGCAACAGCTTTCTAGTTAAAGAAATAATACAATGTCAAACAACCTAAGATAACGAAATTTTAAATTATGACACTTTTTGCAGAAAAGGCATAAAGAGGTAAAATGTAGAAGCTCTGAAGATACATGGCTGGTCAAGGGGAACAGGGATCCTAACCATCTCTCTGATGCAGATGGGGGACAAAACAGGGAAAGCCATTTCTTAGACACAGAACACAGATGATCTGCTCCTGCAGCACCAGCAATAAGATAAATACATGTTAAGCAAGCACTCATAAGTACAATTTACTTTCAGTTGCTGTGGCTATAAAGGGCAAAAGCTGTTCTCTGTTTTCCTGTCTATCTTCTCCTCAGCACATCTTCTGCTTAGTTGAAGCCATTTGTCAAACTTCTTTGATTTCTAGTTTCCAACTGTCACTGCGAATGGCTGGGAAATAGAGAGATTATTCTTCTTCTGCCTGCCTCTTTTCATAAGTTCTCCAATTAGCTGCTCACTCTGAGGCCAGACCATACTGTTTTTCTGCAGGAACTGGGAGGATGCCTTGTGAACATTCTAAGTGGCAGGCCCCTTCCCAGTAATAAAGATTCTTTTGCTCCTCTCCCTTGAAACTGAGTTGAATGAGCAAGAGTTGGGACATCTTATACTCTGATTTTTAGTACATAACAAGTTTTCAAGTAAAAGTGGGAGAAAAAGATTAAATTAATTTATTTTTCTGCTCCCAGATATAGCTGCCAGTGCCTAGCACTTTGATAAATTAATTCAATATTTAAAAGGAGTGACTCTTTTGCAAGGCTTTCCCTGAAACTTCGTTTTACTGCAGACACTAGTTATCTGATATTCCACCTTCAGTATGACGTCTTGTTGTTGGAGAGCTGCTAATTCATATGATTTTGGCTTTTTTAAACACAGAATTGTGACACCACCAGCCTATATTTTAAAATTAAGTATATGGCAAATAATTATTTCACTCAGTTTTATTTGTTTGTTTGTTGGTTTGGTTTTTTTTAATTGTAGTACCCTTTCAATGGCCCAACATCAAGAATGGAGCCCTGTTTGATGAGCAGTACTCCCAGGCTGCATCCCACACCGGTGACTCCTCGCTGGCCAGAGGTCCCAGCTGCAAACTCCTGCTACACAAGCTCGTCCATGCACTCCACAAGATATGGAAATTCTAGTGACATGTACACCCCCTTGACGACACGCAGAAATTCTGAATATGAGCACATGCAACACTTTCCTGGCTTTGCCTACATCAATGGGGAGGCCACCACAGGCTGGGCTAAATGAAAATGACTGCTATCAACTAAGCACATGTACTTAAAAAACCTTCATGTTATGTGGGACTTTTCATGGATGTTCTTCAAGAGAGGTGAAGATGGAAAAGATCCCAGGCATATAAACGTAGTTCATAATGTGGGCAGATTGCAGACTGGTATGACTGAACGTTCCTGTAGCTGAGAAAGACTTTTGTGCTGTTCTAGACCAGTTTTTGGGCCAACCTGTGCCTTTTTTAATTCTGGCATGTGGGCCAACCCTGTGTGCTGTCAGTTTGAGTGAGCCATTTTTGCCCCCCTCTCTTATTGACAAATGTTAATGAGTCTTATAAAAAGAGTACTGGAACAAGACCTATTTATAACTTGAATTAAAGACAGGAAATTCACCCTCAGCAAAACTCTGTCACCTGTTCTTCTTTTAAGCTATTAATGCATTCCTTAAAAACCATTCTGCAGAGTCCTCACTTATTCATATCAGTTTCTCTATCTGGTTCCTTAAAAAGACATTTGTTGCTGTAGATTTCAGTTTACACCTAACTTTGTGTATTGATGCACCTTTCTGTTGATCCAGTAAGTTTGATCTTTACAAAAGAGAAGACATGTAGCATTGAATTATACACTGCCTTAAGTTGACTATTGTTCTTATTATATATGTATTTGTGTTAAGTTTGCACAATCTGGAAAAATCTAACTTCTCTGGTCAGTAATGACAAGGTAAGAAGGGACTTGGGACTGGGAAGATTTTGGATTCAGAGCCACATATGTTAAATATGATGATATGAAGCAATTATATAAAGAAAATGACAATGCAAACATGATTATTCACTTAATTACCTATTGACAGGTATGAAAATGTTCTCTCAATTCCTTCACGTGGTGATAATTCTATATACGTCTACAAAAGCAAAATTCAAAGCTGTGCCTTTGAACTTATTCTGTACTGTGTATGTGTGGAAAAATGTATTGTATTTTGGGGAGAATTTTTCTTAGACATTTTCTGTCAGATTTGTAGCTATTTGTGAGTTTTTGTTAGTTTTTATTAACATAGCTTTTTCTTCTGTATTATAAAATGCACCAAGCAATTATGGTGGACCTATTACCCTATGGGTAAGAAAAAAATAAATGGAAATATGACAACAGGCATTTTAGTAATTGTTTTGTAAATAAAATCTTTGATAGCACCCAGTGTGATGATAACCATGTCTATGCCTAAAATGGACATAAGTGTTATTTGTACAGTTGTGCAAGATATATGAGGGATTTTCGCACCCAAATAAAGCTCTTGAAATTAAATAGATGCTATTTAAATTCACTTAAATACAAAAACTTCTATAAGATGCAAACCTTCAAGAAATCTTAAATGTAATCGTTCATGTTTTTATCCAATGAAGGACTTGAGAACAGATACAGCTCATAACAAATGAGTAGTCCTACACCTATGCTTGCAGCTACAGACTGCTGAAAGGCTATGACAGGAGAGATGACTCCATATGGCTTAGTTTAAGCCCTGCTGTTGTTGTTCACCCAAGGCATTGTATTCCCTAAGGCAGGTAAGATGTGCTGTCTTCTTTACAGTACCTTGTAAGAAACATGTCGTCATGGGAACACTGGAAATGGAAAAGTCATTTTTCCTCAGGTAAGTAATAAAGGGGGCAAAATTCTCAGATCTTGCATATTTAACTAATGGGAAAACTGGCGAGAGTTTGGGGTCTAAAGAGGAACGTGCTGGAAGTCTGCAAGGACGGAGGGAGAAAGGTTGCTGCAGGCCATGTTTGGCAAATGTCCAGGCTCTTAAATACTTAGCCAAGGTGGGACTTTCAGAAACACACCAGGAGCCAATCTCCACCTTCAGGTACCTGATGAAAATCTTGTTCTCTCAGTTAGTGTCACAGACCTTTTGAAATTTTGCCCCTGTCAGCTTGTGTTATTATGCGATATACTTTTACTTTTATTAATGACAGGGATGATCAGGCTTAGGCTAACTCATTTGTTTTATTCTTATTCAAGTTCCCTTCAGGCAAAATTGGCTACATTGTGAAGAAAGATTCCCATGAGGAAGTTTTTTCAATTGCCAGTCTCTAGCAACTACAGTTTTGATGTGTTTGAGACCAAATCCTATATTGTTATTGAAGATGTTTAAATCAAAGCATCGATTCTTGTCTATTAATTTTTAACAGGCATAGAAATATCTGCTTCCTCAAGACTGTGTGAAATTAGTATGAGAAAGACAGTGACACTAGAATATAAAAATACACTTTATTTTCTTCAATGAATTCCAAATCTCTGCATTGCTTTGCATCTGACAAGAGCTCACTGTGACCCAAATCACTCAAGTCATTATCACTGGAATGTTGATCCATCTCCACTTACCTGATGGACTGTTGGTCATGACCTGTCATGGTCCCTCCAAGGAACAGATGCATTGTTAAAATGTTTGTGGGTAGAACTGACCAGGAAGGATCAGGATGGAGGTGAACCCAAGCACCAGTCAAGAGAAGCCAGAAGCACTTCCTATGTTTTTCATAGTAACTTGTTAAACCAAATGAAGTCTAATCTCCATTGACTGAAAGAGAGGAGAAAATGAGACTATTTTACTATATAAACATACCATATCCTTCAACATGTTTGGGGACAACTCCATTACCCTGATTTCAAGAGCTAAGGCAGACTGTTCAGGAAGGAAGATGGATATTGGACACAGAAATAATAAAAACTTTCTGAGCAGAGAGCTGCAACACCGTGCACAAAGGCCTAGGAGACTTTGTTCTAACCAACAGCAGCACCACAAAGCTGCTCATAAAAACAGAGCCAAGAACATCATCAGTCAGATAGGGGTTAGAAACTCTTTTGCAAAAGGATGTCCACAATCTTTCTGGTTTTTTTAAATTAATTTAGAATCTTGTGTTGATGCCACAGGAATCTGAATGTGTGCTTCCAACTACCTTTGAACTGCTTCCTGATGAGGGCTTTGAAATTTAAACTGGACACTCATGGGGAGCAATATATTGATTGCCAAATGCAGCTCTACAGAGGTCACCGTCACCACCTGCATCAGAAGTGCTGCAAGGGAAATCAGGCCCCCTCCCTGACCACCACAGGTCAGAGCCCACTGTAGTAACACAAACCACTGGAACTTTCGGGTCACACAAGTGTACACCAGGTTGGGAAGTGCAGCTTCTGAGGGGATGATAACCTCTGGGTAGAATGGCTGGTTTGGGGCAAAAATCTCTTAAGTCATCCCAGTACAAATTGCCAAACCTCTTGAGTTAGATTCTGCAGCCTTTCCCTTGACCATGGAAACCAAAAACTGCTCTTTCTTGCCTAGATATGTATTTATCTGAATATAAAGTAAGTGTGTGACTACAGAAACGTTTCTGAAGAAGCTTTTATACCACATGC
>NW_021940682.1:13292101-13384206 GCF_001715985.3 Manacus vitellinus
TTTTTTCTTTTTTCTTTCTTTTTCTTCTTCTTTTTCTTTTTCTTTCTTTTCCTTTTTCTTTCTTGCTCATGTTCTGTCTTTTTTTCTTAAACAAATACACTTTTTATTAAAAATGTGAACTTTTTATGGCCTAAAACATAGGAAAATAAATTATAGATATTGGTAACATACACAATAGAATATAAGTTAATATTATATATTACAGCATAACTTACATAACACATATAATATTTTTAAATAGATGTATATGCACACATAAATGTATATGTATGCATGCGTATAAAAATCCATTACAATTCTTCAAGATTTTTCATTACCAGGTAGAAAAAAGACTCAGCGGGGGAAGAGCAGTGAGAACACCATTCAGTGGCATGAATCCTGTTTTTGTCAGGCTACCTCTTGCTGTTAAGGTCACTACCCTTTGACAAAAATGGCCTCTGACCTCCCCAGCCCCACAATTCTGTTGTGACTGACCCTGAAACCCATGAAATTCAGGGGCAGACATTGCTTTGGAAGGTTTAGATAAAGCTGACTAACATGGGAAGGGCGCATGGTATGCACCCATCTGAAAAGGTCTGGCAGTTCTTTGGTAGAGGATGCAATTTATTCTGTCCCCCTCTTTCATTGAAATCCTAATCCTTCATATGCTACATAAAGTGGAAACTAAAATGGACTGATGATGAATAACAATGTGCCTTTAAAGGGTAGTAACAGTTTCTTAATCTTTATTTTTTAGGTTTTGTACTTAAAAAGAAAATAATTTGCTATGTACAATTAAAATGAGTATTTTGCTGTGCTATATAGTAAATCTAAGCAGGCTTATGACTTCTATAGAGTTGTAAATCCGACAAGGAAAGGATTATTTTCATTGGGTTTCTCTCAAAATCTGCATTAGTACAGACGTGGATCTAACTCAGAAGATAAGGCTGGATTTTGTTACTCCTTGCAGTCCAGTGACCGTGCTGTTCTGGTTTTATATCTCAGTTCAACCCGGTGTGGCAAGAAACCCCTACCCAGAAAATTCAGATCCTAGTTTGGGTCTGCATCTTAAACACATGCAGGGATGCAGCAACAAGTCTCAACACCTTCAGTTCTTGTAGGAGCCACTATCCATCTGCAGGTGCAATCCTGCTCCAGTATTTCCCACCATGGAGCCAGTCACTTGTGAGACTAAAGGTTTCTCTTGTGACCATAATTCGAGGACAGACCGACCACACCTCCCTTTGAACATGTTGTTTTGTTAACTTCAGTATATCGTTCTCTTCTCTCTGGACACTTAATTTCGATTATAGGGTGCCTTGAATATGGAAATACTATGTGTCTTCTTGCTGTAATTTAAACCCACGGTCTTGCAAAACTCTTTAAGGAGACATCGTTCACCTTGCCCGGCTCTGCCCTCCTGCCACCCACCCATGCTGCCACTTCCTCAACGAAACAGGGAGACTTTTTCCACCACTGCTCTGGGACGTTGGACTTGAGCGAAAGGGGTTTGTTTTGCAGCCAGACATTGTGGCAAAGCCCCACTTCAGGGAACAGACACAGACTTCGCCCGTGGTGGGGGCCCAGTGCTCAAAAAGTTTGAGGAAAGGTGGCCAGCCCTGGTTTTGGCAGCCTTTAGCCTTCTGATAGCTATGGTATACGCAGGGCAGGTCGTAGAGAGCAGACAAGCCTAAGAAGGAGGGATGCGCCATTGGGCATCCCCACGGCGCATTCCGCCTGCGCCAACGCGCCCCGCCCCGGCGACTCGAACCGGCGGCCTCAGCCGCCCCGCCGCCCTTCTCGGCGGGGAACCGATCCGGGGCTGCCCGGCACGGGACGTGTCAGCACCGCAATCGTCCCGCGGCACCAGACAACCCCTGGGGCACCCGCGCGTGGCGATCCGGCCGCTGCGCCGCTCGGCATGCTGGGAGTTAAGTAGTCCGCTGCTTCTCAACAGGCGGCCTGCGGAGGGCGCGAGGCAGGCCATATAGGCGAGGGCTCGCGACGCGTCCGCCGCCGCCCCGTGCAGCCAATGGCGCGGGAAGCTGTCTGCCCGTCTAGTCGGCGGCGGTTCCGCGCAAGGCATAGCGCAGCCGCTCGGCTGTCTAAGGGGCGGCTGGCGGCGGGAGGTCGGCGGCGCAGCGGGGCGCGGCAACGCTGCGGCGGCGTCGGAGCGGGGCATGGGCGGGCATGGAGCGGGCGGGAGCTGGGCGCAGGGTGCTGGAGGCGTGGAGGGGCGCGTGCGGCGCCGAGGCGGTGGAGGGCGGTCTTGCGCGGTATCAACAGGAGGTAACGGTCCCCTCCCCCGCCCCTCTCGGCGCTCGCTCCCCCGGCGGTGTCGCACCCCGCCGCGCCCTCGGGCGGTGCGCCGGCATCAGTGCCTGTCTCCCTCACCGGCCGGGGCTGCACACTCGCCCCCCGGGCTCGGTCGGCTGCGGCGGCGGGTCCCCAGCGCTCCACCGCTTCTGCCGTCCCCAGACAAGCGACTGTCCGGGGCGGCCGCCCTGCCTGGCCCTGCCGCGGCTCGCACGGCAACAGTTCGCACGGCACGGCACGGGCACGGTACAGCCTCCCGGCCCTTCCCTGTGCGCTCCCACCCGCAGGCCGTGCAGGGCACCGCGGCACTGCCGCGCTGGTGAGCCAGGGCATTGCCCAGGGGAAGTCAGACTTTCACGGGAGCACAAAGCCAGGGTTGTCGCGGGGAGATCAAGCCCGTGGTCGGGCTCGGCCCGGACACCTTCGGTCTTTTGGTCGGGCAGTGTTGTGGGTTATCGGTGATGGGGCTGTAAAAAGAGCTATTCCACAGCCTACATCTGCCGCACAAGTCTTTTAACCGGCATATACCGCCGAGAAGAGGCTGGACAGAATGACACCGGAGTCTCTTGGCTGCTTGCCCACCTGCCACAGCACCGTGCACCTGCCCACCTGCCCGAGGTGCTGCCCTTTGTCACCGGCTCTGGGGAGGCCTTCCTTCCACCGCCTGGGCAGTGACCGTGTCCACATGCACTGGGAGGGAGTCTGTGTAAAATGGGCCGCCAAATCTCACCTCATTTTTCTGTGTTTCCGGTCAAGCAAAGCAAAAAGGGAGGAGGCAGCTCCGAGCAGGTTGAGCTTTTAGTGCTGACAGGTGTGAAAGAGTACCAAGTGTCGTCTACTGCCCTTGCAGCGTGATACATGTGTGCTCAGTCAAGAAGTGAAGGGATTTCCTGGTAATGCAGGAAAATACAAATCTGAGTGACAATACGTGTTAGGTGGATTTAATTTGCCCTCCCCCCATCCCCCCTCTTCTGATAGGGACATTTTGGCACCTAGATTTTAGTAGAGCACTATAGTCCCTTTTGAGAGATTACCTCTCAGCCCATCAGGTGTCTGTCCTTTGTGTAGATGCTTGTGTGACTGGTGCACAAGTCTCTAAAGCTGGTACTGACTCAGAGTTTGGCTTTGGATGTAATTTAAATGCAGTTGTGTTGAACTAACTATCAGCTGAAATTTAGGAATCTGTTACAGGAACAAACATTCAGATTCATAGCCAAATGAATGTGGATTGGTGTATAGTTATTCTTCAGCCTCCAAGAGGTGTCTTGAAATTTGCTGCCTTAAGTGCAATATGTTTTAAGACTAACGATAGCAGTAACTGGTTTCTTAACTTAAACTTGAGCTTTTGTGCACATGAAATTCAAATGTAGAGATAGATGCAGCTGCAGGGCACTTTTTCTGAGGGATTGGTAGACCAAGGGTTTGTTAGACACATCTGTTTTAACTTAATGGCCTCTGAGGTACAAAGGAAGAGTTCTGATTCAGGAGAATTTTATGTCTGCTCTTACTTTTCAAAATGACCCTGTGTTAAATGTTAAAAAGCATGCACAAACATAATTTCTTAATTTTGCTGTATTTGGTTTTATGCCTTCTCAGTAGCTTTCTGAGATTATTTAGACTTGAGTTGTCAAGGACAGAGTGAGAGCTGGTGCAGTTTCTATTCTGGCATTTCAAGTCTTTGAATGAAGTCTTGGAGTTACATGTGTAGCTAAATACTGCTTTTGAAGTGGGATGGGAAACTTTTAATACTGTCTCAATATAACATTACTCTTACTGTGTTTGTTACAAGTTTTCCATCGTGTTTCCTACCTCTCTTTTTCTCTACAAGGTGTTATTAACTCACATATTACCTGTGGGCCAATGATGACTGGGTAGAGCACTCCAGTTTCCAGACCTTTACCCATGCCTCTTCTGGGCTTTAGGTTTCCTTAGGTTTTTTTCCAAATAAGAAACTTAATATGCTTTAGTTGAAAAGAAAGGATGGATCAAGATGCAGGTGGCTGTAGAATAACTATAATAAGAGAAATCAATAGGTCTGTTGTTGCTCCTCTGTGGTGTTCCATTTGCAATGATTATTGCAAATCTCTGTTCCTCCAGCACTTGGACTTGTTGCTGTCACTACATTTCTTTTGTAAAATTTCCAAAAATATTCATGTGCAAACACAAGGGTTGCCTTCTCTTGGTTAATTACTCATCATTTAATGTTCACCTGCTTTTGACTGGCATGTTACTGAACTTGTGCAGTTCAATCAGGAGCCTTGTAAGAGAGAGGAAGGCAATTGTTTTCCTACTGTTGAGAGAGGAAGGGAATTACTTTCCTACCATCCTCCAGGCTCTAGCTGATGTTGGTAAATTTTGATGGTAGGGTAGATGTCCAAGGTCTTTCTGTGTAACTGCAAGCTTGGGTCATGAAAGGTAAGAAGTCCATGAATGTGCTATGGAAGGTCACTTTTGTTTTCCAATCACTTGCATGATGCAGCAAATTGTATATTAGAAACAGAAATTGAGATTTTTATTTTTTTTCTAGCCTTTCATTATGCTTAATCATTTAGCTTGGAAGTTGTAAAATGTTAAAATAACTGTCCGATGTTACTGCTGTTTTCTTTGGCTGTCAGAATAAACTTTGTCACATGAGTAATATTTCACTAATAACATACTTCAGGATACTAACATAGAATTAGACTCAGCTGCTGTTTGAAGTGTTTAATAAGTACTTGTTGTTAGACCATGTCTATCTTGTGTTTAATTGTGCCAGAGAAACAAATACCTTGGTAATGTGGTTTGGAAATTGCCAGAATACAGAAAGTGGTAGTTTTTGTAGCAAGACTTATTTGATTTATACTACTTGTTTTCTGGGCAAGATGGTACTGTGGTTGTTCTGCTTTGGAACAGTCAGTGCAGTTAAAAGCTTGTAAACAAGGTCTGCTTGGGAAGGAATCTGAGGAATAAGGTATTTGTAAAACACAAGGCTCTAGTTTATGTTTTTTTCACTCTATCAATGCCACATGTGACGTGGTTAATGCTCATCAGAAGTGCAACCTGTAGATAAAGGCTTACTCTGCACCAGTAATAGTTGTAAAACTGTTCAATGAAGCCACTCACTGGAGCTCTCACTGTTGGGTAGGATGGGAAAAGGACATGAACTGACATGGTTATGGACTCACTATCTGAGGCTGGTTTTAACCAGACTACTGAAATTTTATGATAATTTTGCAGGCATTACATACTTAGCAGCTGATGTGCATGTAACAAACTCTTGTCTTTATTTACAGAATCGATCCACTTTCAGATTTGATCCAGCAGATGAAGACAAAAGAAAGGTAAGTAAAAGAGGGTATTGAGCTGCATACCTCAATGTAGAAATATCAAAGCAGTCTCTTAACTTAGTTGCTGTTGTAAAATGGTGCAAGCAGTGATTATAAAGTTATGTTTTAATTTTTGTTTCTTCAGTGCAAGAGACATGACAACTACACATTCCCTTTTTTTCTGAAAGAGAAGACCAAATTTCCTTAGCAAAACCCCCAGTCTTGAATGAAAGTAGTAACAGAAAAGCCCATAAATAATTTCACTGGGTATAGATTTGGGATGAGATGGAGGAATAAGGGTAAAGATAACTCTCTGTATCTGCTGAGATAAAATTTTGCAATAGATTTGCCCATTTTCTCTCTTCTCAGCATGTAGCAATATGAAAGATGTATTTCTTGTCTGTGTTAGATACTTAAATAATGCTAGAGGCTAAGAAGAAGTAATAGGTAGAGAGGACAGCTATGAAGCTGTAAGGGAGGCAGAGCTACAGAAGGCTGTTAATTCAAAGGTAGAGGTAATCAGTGGTATGTGCATGTTGGGTTTCAAAGATGGGAAATGTTTGTGTGTTGCAGTATTGAGCTGTGCAGGTGTGTCAGGGCTTAACAGATCCCCCGACTCCCACCCACAGCCTCGTATTTAAAGCTTGGACATGGCTTTTTTTATTTTTTTTCCAGTTGTTATTTTTAGGGTGTACTATGTAACAACAAGACTCTTTCTGTTCTGTAATTAATTTTTGGGCTGATTTGCATATTTATTCAGAAAATGTTCATCAGTGAATGAGGCTGCATGTTTCTGCTATTTCTGGAATAAACTCAAAGCTTAAAATCAGAATTGCAAGGTTCCTGCAAGGGTAGCTTGTTTGAAATTGGACACACATAGATTCATTCCATGATTTTGTGCAAAATCTAAATATTTTAAGGTATTAAGTCTTTTTCTGGTAGAAATGGGCAGGATGATAAATCTGTCCTTTGCATTTGCAAACCCATCAGCTGTGTAATCCTAAGTTACAATTCTTTATTTACACAGATGGCTTGAAGACCTCTTAGCTTGACTTTACCTATGGCTTTACTGGAAGCTGACGTTCAGTAGTGCGGTGATGGACTGTCTGTGTCCTTTTTGATCTGTAGAATAACTCAGCCAGGATCTTGATTTAGTTTTCTTAATGTGTTTGTGTTCGCACATCTCCTTCCTCGCCATCCCTTCCATCTCTTTTCACGTTGCGAGTGAACAAGTGTCTAATCTGAAAAACAGATTGCCAGTTAGAGAACATAGGAAAGGCTACTCAGCTGCACATGCTCAATATCTTTAGCGTCTGTAAAACACTGAGCATTCTCTTTTCACCATTCAGTTAAGATAAAAAATAAAAATGTTTAAATTGAAAGGGAACATAGTACATATTCTTCTAAGAGCAAATTGCTGAAGTTGTCAATAAAATTGATGAGAATTGCTTGAAAACAACATGATGCAGCCTCAGGTTCTGTTTTCTGTTTAGTTAATGTAATTGAGTTGATAGTATTTGCAGTTCTGCTGCTATTAACTTAGAATGATTGGAGTGAAAGGGAGTTTAGACAAAGGGTCACAGTCCATAATGAAGTCGTATGGTAGACTTGATGTTCAGCTACGGGGGCAAATACAGAGGGACTTCATGATTTTGCCGTTGGTTTCTGGTGCTATTGAAAGTTTGCATTATAAGCTGATGAATGCAACACTTAGTTCTTACCAGTCTCTTGCTGCACATTGGGTTTGTTCATGGCCTAGGAGTAAATTTGCTTATTTACTGCAGCAAGCCTGACAGACTTTGTTGTAAGGCATTAATGTCTATGCAAGAGTGCAAGTAAAAGATCAATTATAGCAATGCAAGTTTTTTCTCTGCCTCATCACGCAGGTTCAGCCGTGACCTTAGGATTACATCAAGGTTGTGTCAGTGGTGTGATTGTGTTCTGATGTAGGTGTAACTATGCTTTAAGCTTTTCTGCATTGGATACTGTCTGTTAGGGAGAGGACAACCCATACACAACAGTGACATGCTGTAAAATATGAAAGATAGAAGGGCAAAACTATGGCTTGACTGGAAGCTGGGTGAATTGGACAGAATAAGTTGCTCTGCAATGATATGGCTATCAAAGCATGATGCTTTAGGCTATAACCTAACTAAATCAGCACTGACTTTGTAATATTGAATTCCAGGAGGAAAGTAGGTTGTGTCCTCTAGAAGGCAGGAAAATGCTGTCAAGCATGTCTATCTGGACATAGCCACAGGACTTTAATACATCACAGGGTGATAAAACACAGGATTGTAATGTGAGGTGTCCTTCTATTTGTTCTGCTTTGCTTAATGATGTATGTGTCTGCATTGCCCTGTATGGTGGATGCTGTCTGTGGATATAAATCAGGTGGCAACCTGTGTTGTACTGTAAGATCTGCTCAGATACCAGCCATATCAAGTTGGTGCCATTCCTTCTTAACTTTTTATATTCTAATAAAAAACTATGAATTTCTGAAAGCCCATTTTCAGTTTCTGTGTGTAAACTGTATAGAAATTGCCAACCAGAAGTAAATGTGTTCTGGAATAGCAGCTGAAATTAAGGCAGCAAGGTTGCTTCTGAGGGCCTTAGCCAGCTCTTAGAAATCTAAAATATTTGTCTCAACCAGTCAAGAAGCTGTTAACAGTGTTTTACTGGAAAAGTTGAGTCTTCAGAACTGTGATGCTTCACAACAGCATGTCATGGTTGATACACAGTTGGTTCTTTAGGTCTGTGCTGGAAGCAACTCTAGAATATTAGTATCTATTCACTTGACCGGGCAGTCACCTTGGAGGGAGGTGTCAGGTGTAGTGTCTCCCTCTCTGTGTGGCACAGTGGGCACTTCAGCTCAAGCCTCACATGTCGTAATACAAAAAGGGAAGGCTTTTTAGAGCCACTTTATCATTATTTAATAGCTTTGCTCTCCGTTATTTATACCTTGTCAGGGCCAAACACTGCTGCTGAAGTAGCAACACAGTTGTGCTGTTTACAGACTTAAAATTTTAAGCAAGTTATAGCACTGTTTTTGCCCTGGAAATGTCTGTCAGCACTGATTGCCTAGTTAGCCATAGCATTCCACAGCTAGAAGTTGCTACAGCACCATTTTTTGAGGTGATATAACAGAAAAAGTACATCTGTCTGTGGTAGCAAGCAAGACTTTTTAAAATTGGATGGAGATGCTGAATTCGGGGGAGGAAAGCTTAAAAAAGGGAGCAGCAGCCAAATGTTAGAATATTACTCGTATTCTTACCAGAAGTGGTAAGATATTTATGATTCACATATTTCCTCTTCCACTCTGTACCTTTCATCTGCTCCACCTCTTGTAGTACTTGCAACATCTGGTTTCTGCTGTATTAGCTCCAGCTTACTGTGTTGGGTCAGTTCTGTAATACAGATCTTTAGAGTTTTAGATCAGTTTTCTTGAATTACTGTTCAGGTTCAGTTTGAACAGGATGGGTCTAAAATTCAGTGGGAAGAAAATCACCCAAACAGTCTTTTCCTATGTTGCTGAATGTTTTCAAGATGTTGAAATAGCTGGTGGTAAATCATACCCAAATGTATTGTGGGCCTTTCTCTCCCAATTAAATTCATGATGTGGGCCGTGGACAGTACCATATTTGAACTTTGGAAGGATGGAAGCAGTGAAGTATGTTGATGGAGCAAGATGCTGTCACGCTCTAAATCTCAGAAGACCCTCATTCTTAGATAGTGCTGTTGACGCTGATGCTTCAGGGAGGTCTGAAGGTTCCTGCAGCCACCAAGGCACAGGGCTTTTCTTGTCCCAGTAACTTTGTTGCAAACTTTTAAAGTCTGTTAGTGAGTGTCCTGTAAAAATATTAAGTTCAAGTGCTCCTGTGGGCACACTGTGTGGTGTCTTAGTTGTTATTGTTCTGACTTTACTGAAACCCCTTGAGGGATTACCAGTCTGTAAGAGAAAAAAAGTTACTAAGTATCCCTCATTAATACTAAGCTATTCCCCTCTGGTCCTGCCAATTCCCATCCAGCATTTTTCAGTTTTTTACATCTCTTAAGGTTTGTGACAAGCCAGTGAAACCCGTCTCTCCTTTTAACACCCTTCTTTCACCGCTGGGTTACAGAGGGTAAAAGGGTTCTCCCTCTCCGTGTCCAGTGGGGAGGGCAAGAAGGGCTACTGTGAGTGCAGCTACACAGGATTTCACCTTTCTGTGACTCTGAAGTTTATTCCCCCAGTTGTGAGAACAGGGATTACTGTGCCTGCTCCTCACCTCACCTGCAGAGTTTTATCTGCAAATGCTCTCACCTGTTCAAATGTGCAATTTGGGCCTCTGCCATGTCAGAGCTGGCAGGCTCCTGCCAAACAGGCCAACCTCTTGCTGTCAGTACCAGCTGAACAATGAAGTTTTGAAGTGAAGCAGACTGAATCCTCAAGGAATACAACTATACACCTTCCCTCCTCACCCACATCAGTCCACAAAGACTAGGCAAAAATTTGGCATGGCCTTTCCAGAGGAGGTTTTCTAATTGTCCTATTATTCAGCACAGGTGATGATACGTGTTATATAAATGTTGTCTTGACTTCCAGAGCAAATGAAAGTTTAAACTAACATTTCAAATACTCTGGGGCTTACCTTCTCACTGCCTTGGATGCTTGCTTAGCTCTGCAATCTAATAGAAACTTAAACGCAGAAACTAAAGACTTGTGCTCCCCTTTCCTTCCTCCTCCTCTCCCCAGTCTAATTAGCCTACAAACAAAGGTGATGGAAGAAAATGCAAGTAAAGAAATAATACCTTTTTGCCCAAAGCTGCACACAATAGGTCTGTGGCTGAGCAAGGAAGAAAACACAGGTCTCTTGTGTCTCAGGAGAGGACTTTTTCTATTGGGCTGTGTTGCTTCTTAGCATCAAGGGTTTATGTTGTCAGGATAAAGGACCAAAATGGATTGATGTTTTATTCATTAAAACAAGACAAGAAATGGATTTTTCTGGGCTTCCTGTTTTAACACACAATAAAATTTTATACTACAGCACAGACAAAAAGAATGGTGTGTATTGCTCTGTGTTAATCTTAGTATTAGCACAAAAGCTGAAAAATCATGAATTTTAGAGAAATTAATGGATTTTACAATAAAAAAAAGTTTAAAAATACTAGAAACTGCCTTGAGTCTATGGAAAAGTATATGAAAAACATTTCTTGCATGCCTGATGAAAGTCCATATCTCATCTGAATTTTGAAAGGATAGAACTCAAAGGAATGTTAAAATCTTAGTGACTTAGAGGTTAGCAATAAAACCTGTGAAACTAGGGCAATCATTATATATGTTGTGGAAGGGGACATACCTTGCTGTCTGAATTTTCACTTCCTGTTGTTTCAAACCAAATAAATGAAATCTGTGTCCCTGAGTTTATGTGATGCTAATGGCATACAAGGTGGTGGAAGGAGCACCACCTAAAGAAAATGAAAACCATAATAATGGTTTGGTAGTCACATCCCTTCCTGTTTCTCCTCTCTCTGCATCATTTCTGTTGCACTGTCAGGGCGAAAACAGAAAATGTGAAATTGTGCTGTATGGCATTTGGTTTTAGTTGTCTCCAAGGCAGTTTTCTAATAGGATGACTTTTGTTTCTTCAAAACTTTCCATGAGTAGTTCTTCAATTACAATCAGATGCTGTAGCTTTTCCTTGAGCTGCTATTGGCACTTGGGATCAGCCAGCGATGATTCCCTGTCATGGATATTGTAACTGAATGTTGATTTCCCTAAAGTCACTCTTGATGGCTCACTGGAGTCTAACTCCAGAGAACTTTGTCAGCAGTTCCTGTGTGTTTTTCACATATGTGAGTCTTGTATCTTCAAAAAATAGTGTGTGTGTATATATATATAATGGCTAGGAAGCTTAGTGACCTGTTCTTAAGTTTGTAATGGCCAAGCTTTTAATCTAGTATGCAAAAGACTATAACTGATGCTTTTGAAAATAAATACTAACCTTGCTTATATTGTGAAATATAAGCAGC
Organism: Manacus vitellinus; assembly: GCF_001715985.3. Taxonomy (NCBI): domain Eukaryota; kingdom Metazoa; phylum Chordata; class Aves; order Passeriformes; family Pipridae; genus Manacus; species Manacus vitellinus. The sequence continues at coordinate 13,303,714 of NW_021940682.1, forward strand.
CAAGTCTTCAGGAACATGTAGGAAATAAAGTACCTTACAAGCACGGTGATGGTTTGGGGTTTTCTAAGTTGTAAGCAGGTAGCTAAATATCAAAAAAAAAATCTATTTAGTATCTATCTTTAGTACAGCTGTTCAGAGTTAATCCTCTTCTGTTGCTGCATTTCAGTAAGATTTGAAGTCAGGAGATGATTTTATAATCTTTAATTAAATTGCAAGGATAGCCTTTAAATGTATAGAGGGAGGGTTACACTTCCACTGGCAAGTCAGCCAGCAGCAGGAGTTTGATACCCTTTGTGATGCCTCCTGCAGTGCTTTTGACATTTTGCAGTGACACTTCTGTAGCAGCAGGTGGGTGCAACTTATGGGAAAAAAAAAAAAAAACTAAAAAATCAATCTGAGGTTTGAGAGGCCTGGTCTCTTTGTAGTCAAACGAGTGTTCAGGTTTTATCTGATTGAGGTTAAAAACCAGAGCACCAGATGCAAGATTTTTGTAGACAGTGCTGCTCACCAAAATGTGGTGTCCTGCTCCTAAGAGGAAGGAAGCACCCAAGATTTGTAGATGGTCAAAAAGGAAGGACAAAAGTCAGATGGTCTGCAAAAACTTAAAAGGTTTTATTAGCAAGTTATACACTTGGCATGGAAATTGGTATAAGTTAATCCCTTATCTTCTGGTATAAACACAAGTGTGGTGGATTTTGAGTAAGGGGTGGGGCGAAAGAGAGAGAAAGATCACCAGTCCTGGCTCCAGCATGAATCCAGCTGATGGAGTGTCCAGGGTCCTGGTGCACATGCACACTCAAGCTTTGTGGGGGTACCTTTTTATAGATAAGTTTTCCCCCCAGTGCACCTAAGTTTTTTGCTTTCTATGCAAATTAATTATTACACACAGTTCTTCTAGACTTTTCTGGAAATAGGTCGAGAGCTTTGAGGGTCTTTGGTGGTCTTGATTCCCACCCACTGCGTCAGCCTTTGGTCAACATTCCACTTCTCGACCTCGTTCCTGCCCTTGTGCTGTACTGTGTTGTGCCTAACTCCAGGAGCCAGAACAGGGACGTTTGTCCCAGAAAAATGCTGCCCTACCTCTGTATGGCCTCCTTCTCCAGCCACATGCTGTTCTTTCTCACAGTGTGTTACTGCCAACAGTCCTTGCTTGTCTGCACAGCTATCCAGCTATCAGGGTTTGAGACATACACATTAGCCCCTTAGCTGCTCAACTTCTACACAAAAATGAGGGGAAGTTCCCTTTTATTTCAGTGGTATTGATCAGATCAGATAATTTATTAAGTGATCCTTGGTATTCAAATGCCTAGAAGAAACCTTCAGCACTGTTAATGAGAAATCAGATCTGGTTTTGTGCTGTGTGTATTTACTGATAATGCAGTCTGTCTGGCTCAGTATGTCTTTGAAATGTCCATTCAGCACCTTGGTGTTGGGAAGGCCGGTAACTTGGCTTCTAGTGTTGTTAGTATGGTTCTGCCTACACAGTATCTGAAGAGAAGGAGAGTCCAGTTGGTGAACCAGCAGTTGAATTTGAGTAAATTGTTACAGACCACCTTGTTGCAGCTGATATAAACAAGGAAGAAAATAACTGCTAAGTCTAATAGAAATGTACTTAAACAGAGAACAGAGTAAACTGGCATTTTCCTGGAGTTCTGTGAACTGTCCATTCAGTTCTGTGTTACTCCTCAAAACCAAACAGGCTTCAGGGCTGTTGCTTCAGCTTGCAAAGCACAGTTAATTGTATGGAAATCTCTCTTAGCAATAGAAACAAAATTCTTGTAAGAAGTTGAGCTGTGACTAAGTAATTGATTGTGGATCTGGACTGTCATTTTTTGTTTCCTAGGCATTTTTAAAAATACTTCAAAGGTGCCACCTTCAGAAACATTTAGTGCAGATCTAGCATACCATGCTTAAGTTAGGGGGTTGTATAGATCTGTGTGAGATCTTATGTTAATGCTGAAGCACTCTTTGTATTTGAGTATCTTTTTCCAGCCACGGTAAGTACCTCTGTGCCTGTACAGGTGGTCAAATGTGGGTTTTATACTATTGCCATGTCTTTAATATTCTGATAAAGATTTCTCCTGTTGCCTCTGCGATAGTAAGAGGTAGAGCTCATTCCTTGTTTTCAAACTTTCTACTGGATTAATCTAGTCAGAGCTGTGGAGATGCAGTCAAGATCTTGGTTGTCTGGGTGGTGCTTTTGGGTGGGCTTAACCCCAGGACAAGCATACTAGAAATCATATTGAGAGTTCCTACTGTCTGACTTTGTTTACAGATTGTCTTTTAACATTGTTGAAGACTTGTGTTGTTTTCTCCCTTATTCTTCTGGAGTGTCTGTTCTAGATTTGCTGTAGACTTAATGTTTGTTGTTGATTTTGTTAATTTTTTTATTTTGGCTTTAGTTGTAAGCGATCACAGTAACAAAACTTGCTTGGATGTCCTAAGTGGAACCTTTGTTTTGAACTTTGAGTCAGGCTGATGGGCTTCTGTGCTCCTCACCTTTTCGTTATGGTGGTGATGGTGAAAAATGAAATTCCAGAGACCATTCCCCAAGAACTGTTTTATACTTTACTATGATTCCTATGCTTTTTGTAATTACTTACATGACACAGACTGCTTGAGACCACAATATGAATTTCAGGTCTTAAGCAGACTTCTGCACTAGGGCTGTTCAACTCAGTTGCTGCTCTGGCTTCTTTGGTAATTTATTCATGTTGATGGTCAAGACATAAAGCTTGGGAGGTGAGAAGTGTGGAGGAACAGTGTTCTGTGTGGTACAATGCAGTTTGTATTGTATTGGGAACTTCTTTGCAACTGTACTTCTGACTCTAGTACCCCAGAGTAGTAGTAATGTTGTCCTGAGCTTAAGGCATAAAAATCCTATGGAGTCCTCTCACATCAAGCAATCTCTTCTGTCCTGTCTTTTCTGCCCATTAATTGATCATCTAATTGTCCATTTCTGTCTTATAAAAGGTAATTTTGTGATTCAGATGCTACAGTTCTGACCTGCAGGTTGTTGGAGTGTTGTATTTTTCTCATGCTGCATTTAAATGATTAATGTTTACCCCTGCAATCTTGTGGGTATAAAGTATCAGTGAAGTATTTTGACAATAGCGGCAATTTTGACAATAGAGAATAGCATCTGCCATTTTGCTTAATGCTTTTGCAAATGTTGATGTATTTGGATTGTATCCATGAGGAAAACTGCTTTTGGTGCTCTCTGGAGGCCTTTTGTAACAGTTTATATTTTGAAGAGCTACTATGGAATACCTAGTTTCTCAAGTCAGCTGGAAACTCAGAAGTTATATGGAAGCTTAGCAAAAGTAGTTTCTTATTGCCATCAATATTTTGACACTAAAACTGTTCCTTTTTTGTTTGTGTTTGCCTAGAAACTGTGTGAGGGAATTCTAAACATCCTTGAAAAAGACACAAAAACGTCATGTCAAGTTGCCTGCCTGGAGGCCCTCCGGATTCTCTCCAGGGACAAGAAGGTTTTAGTGCCTGTAACCACAAAGAGGAACATGCAGATCCTTATGAGGCTAGCAAAGCTGGACAATGTGGAAGATCCTTTGGAGAGAGTGTCTGAATTTCCTGTTATAGTAGAAGCTTTAAAATGCCTCTGTAACATAATTTTTAATAGTTCAGTTGCACAGCAGCTCAGTTTTGAACTGAATCTTGCAGCAACGCTCTGCAATCTTCTGCAAAAATGTAAGGACCAGCAGTGCGTTGATGACATTAAATGCTTTGATTTGCGTCTGCTCTTCCTCTTGTCACTTCTGCACACAGATATTAGATCACAGTTGCGTCAGGAACTACAAGGGGTGCAAGTTTTGACTCAGGCTTTGGAAAGTTCCCTGAGTGTAAGATGGACAGAAGAATATAAAGCAGCGGAAGATCGTGACAGGCCTCCTCTATCTTTGCAAGAGACAGATTGTGCCATTGAGGCACTAAAGGCTCTATTTAATGTAACACTTGACAGTTGGAATGTCCACAGCAAGGTAAGGCTTAGCTGAAGTGTTTTTTTCAATTGATTTTGTTTAGCCTGGGAGAGCCAGAACCAGCAGGTAGATACAGAAGAGGCAGTTGTTGTCCAGGCCCCAGGGCAAGGATTTTAGTGCTTAACTTTTCTCTACTCTAATTTTGATGGAATATAGTTGCATTTTTCAAAATAGTAGCTAAGGTACTCTTCAAATTTTGCATCGTAATTTCTCTGTGTGTAAAACCAATCCGTGAAAATTTGTCTGTCTGAATTCTGAATGTGTCAAGAATTGATGATCTTGGTATTTCAAGAGGTTTTGAGTCTTTAGTGCTCATTGCTTTGAATACCAAAATAACATTTTTGTTCTTGTTACTACTTAGGCAAAAAATCTAATCCATATGTTTTCTATGTAATGGAAGAATAACTTGGATTATATGATGCGAGGTAAAACTGTACGTTTTTGAATAAAACATGCAAAAAATACTGTTTTGTAAAAGCCTGAGGTTTACAAAAGAAAATAAATGTTGTTCACTAATGGCTAGGAAAAGCTTTGTAATCTAAAAGTATCAGATGGCTATATCTCTGGATGTATAGCAATAGGGTAATAGAACTGGGAAGACTCCCTTGTTTTCATCTGTTTTTCTGAGCATGACAGTAGGTACATGAACTCTAATTTTGAATATCCCAAATCTGTGCTACAGTAAGAGAATTATATAGGGAATCTTTCTTTTTAGTCCACATCATATTGTCTCTAAAACGTTGTTGTTAACTTTTCACTGGCCATTGTAAATATGCAGAGTATAAAGCTGATCAAAATCCACAGTAGTTAAAACTGACAAATAATTGTTCTCTTTAGTGCATTGGACTACACAGCAAATAAGACATTAATCATAACTTTAAGGAATATAAAACTTGAGAAAAGTCTGAAGTTTGTTCTTTGATTTAATGTCTCAAGGATATGCTGAATAAGAAATCCTGAAATTTAAGATTGAGTGATGGGGGAATCAGAGAAGCTAATACTTTGAGTTTCAGGGAAATATAAACAAAGTGAGGTTTCTTTCTTCTGTTAATATTCCTGGTTTAGATCTTTATTAAAAGTATCTTTAACTTTGTCAAAGTTCTTTGTATAGAGAGGGTAAAAAAGAATGTAACACAGCTTTATGGAAAACTGGGAAAAGAAACTGTATTACACGTTCACCTCTTTAAAAGCTAGCTCTTGAAATCTGGATCTTGACATTGGTTTACTTTTACAAAATACTGAATCTGTAGAGAAGTAAAGCCCAGCTCACTGCAGACAGGCAGGCAGGAGATGGCACTCAGTTGTGGTGTTACCTGATGAGGTTTCATGTGGCTGCTGTCTGTGGGATGAGGGAGGTTTTGTCCCACAAATCTTTTCCTCCTTGAAAAGTCCGAGCATGCAGCTTTTTTTTTTTTTTAATGAGAGTTTAAGACATCCCGGGGCAGGAGAAGTTTATTTTGTATTTTGAGATAAAGCTTATATAATAACTCTTTACTAGAAGTTCCTAAAAGCAGGGAACCTTTAAATTAAAGAGCTTTTTAGTAGTTGATAACTGTTAGCCAGATATGTTGGTTGACATTCTACTGAGTGAATGTCCCAGTGGCAGTTTTAATGATCTGTAAGAAGAGTAAACAGCGTGTTAATGAGGTGGGCTGAAGATACAGAATTTCAAGAGGTTCCAAGCAGTAGACAGGTTGGAAAATAAAAGGCGAGCAGAGAAGTTAGGCATGAGGGTAGAAAGCTAAACGAGATCCATCCTAAGGGGGACAGAACCATTTGAAACACCAATATTTAATGACTGGAGACGGTTTCAAAGTAGCAAAGCCAGACAAGAGCTGCAGGTGGTATAGCTGGCAGATTTGGATGCTGATGCTACAAAAAATGCATTGGGGCGCTTTGTGCTCAATCAAACACACCAGAACATATGATGGATGCCAAGAAGACCTATTGAAAAAGGGTGAGGACAAGGTTACACACAGTTAAATGATTGCAGTTACTGGTGCACTTTTGTGGGGCTGCTGTCTGGTGGGAGGTTGGAAGGGGGAATTGCTTGGAGAGAGCAAAAGTAAGGCAAATAAGATTGCTGAGAAGTTACTAATGAAATGGAGGAAAGGTATCAAGGGAACAAAAGCAAGTGAATTAGGAAAAGAAACAGACTGAGTGGAGGGAATGAAACTGTTGGCAGAAAAAGGCCTAAATGAGGAGAAGGCAAATTAAATGAAAAAGGTGTGTAATCTAAATCAAGAGGTGGTCTGATGTAAATACAAGAAGGAAAATAGCAGTGGTATATTAAGAATAATGTTATGGGATTGAGCAAACACTTGTAGTTGGTTTTTCTGGTAGTGAAGGCTCATTTAACTGGAAAATACTCCCTAGTGACTTTTACAAGGCCTAGTTTGAAGTCAGCTTATGACAGTTATGTCGAATTAAGCATTTAGTGAACTCTAAGGTACAGTCCTTTTATTGATAGGGATGGATGTTATGATCTAATAGGTATTTCCCATCTTTAATTTTTATTATTCTAGTGACCTGAAACCCTCACTTGCAATCTTCAAAATGAAAAAATATCTTCATAATTTATATTTATATAGAATGAATCTCATCAATTTCGTTACATGGCTGCCATCCTTCGACACTGCTTATTAACCACGGGCCCTACTGAAGACAAAACTGAAGAGTTGCACAGGTTGGTGGAACTGCAGAACCAGTCCATGTTAAAAGATTTTTGTTTGGTTTTTTAAGTAGAAATTACTTTGACTAAAATCTAAAATGGAAATCTGAGAAACAACAAAAACTATTCATTTTGAGTAAAGTATTATTAATCTTTTTTTGATGAAAGCTATTTGCCTCAAATATTGTTTAGGCATGTCCTCTGTTCCAGACAGAAAGTGACTGACAAGGTTGTTATTTTCTACCAATGATTATGAAGCTCACCTTTTTATAATTTCTTTATGTGCATATGTGTGTATCTGAGGATGAAAATACATATGGAAGTTCTAGAAGTAGTGTAAACTGGAGTGGAATGCAACTTCTGTTGTTTTGCACAGAAGCTGATGGAAAAACTACATTTTGAGATTTTCATATGTAAGTTTTGCAATTCTGATGGATTGGAAGTAACAAGTTGATATTTAATCTCCAGTAGTTCTAGGCTGCTTCATTAAAAGTACAAACATTTTTTCTTTTTTTTTTCTTTCAAAAATGAGCGAATCATCTTGCGGTTTTAGGTATGTGGGTGGGGGGGTTTCCTCAGTCCTGCACCCAACTGTTAGGTATTTGCAGCAAAAAATTCAATCAAAAATCAGATTATTTTTAGTGAGGTGGTGGTTTTCTGTTCAGTGTTATTGTTCTTTTTCTGTGAAACTCTTACTTTTATCCAAGTAGGTCAGCTGTTCACAGGGCCTGACAGTACAGTAGCTTCAAACACAATTCCCTGTTATCTCTCAGCAGTGAAAGAGTGTTGCCATTTTCTTCTTCAGGGATGTCCATAAATCTAAGTGTAGGATCTTTTTAAGATCTTCTAAACCAGCAGTCTCTAGGAAGAAGGATACACAGTTTTTCACACCCAGCAATCTTGAAAGTGTTAAATGAACTTGATTAAAATCTTGGAAATCTCTCAGAGATCAACAGTCTTAGTAGGTGAACCCTAAAATCCTACATCAGAGCCCTGCTCAGCTGGTGCAGACTAGCTTGGAATAATTTAGTGTTCTGTGGCAGTAGTTACAGTGACTAAAGTTGGTGCTGTGTCCTAAAAGGCAGTCAGTGCTGCTGCTTATGGTGGGCATTTTGAGCTCTCATCTTCCTTGAAGGGAGGGACTGGTGGGAATAAATTCCCCACTGCTGGGAGAATTTAACAGTTGTGGATAAATTCAACAACTACAAGAGAGAGCCCAATATTCTGATGAATTATGATACAGCTGATGCTCTTCCCAAGTTCTGTGTCATTGTCCAGAAATCCAGCTAGTCTAATCACCTCGTTAACTACATTGCCCTGTAAAATTCAGTTATCTTGTGCTATTGCAGAAGGGTGCATGTTATGCAGGTCCTTTTGGCTTTAGCTTTTGCAAACACTTGCAGATGAGATCTAAAAAGGCCTTTACATAAAGAAGTAGGAAGCTGTGAGGAATATGTAGCATAGGTGTGATTTCTGTCCTTGTTCTTTTCAGTCAGAAGGGATATTTTGTGTAGTGATGCTGCCCGTGTGGACCTTTTGGAGACACTACGTCAAGGCAAAGGTTCTCCGTAATTTTGAGAGGGTGAAACAGAAAAGAAATGAGGGCAAACATCACTGCTTTGTGTCACTTCAGTTGTTTCCCCTTCTCCATCAGACTCAGTGTAGCACTGTATCACTTTCTGTTATGCTGAGAAAACAACTTTCTCCCTTTGTTAGCAAACTGTAGCTAGTTTACATAGCTCGAGTTCATAAAGAGTGCAAGTCTAGCATTGTCGAATGTAGTATTTGATCTTGATTCACATGCTGGAAGAGCTCTGTGCAGGTTTTGACTTTTGCGATTCAAATATTTCAGCCCATTTGCAGAACCTGAGTTTTGTCTTTGAATGCTACAAGGATGTAATGAAAGCTGAATAATTGAATATGCTTTTCTACCAAGACTATTCATCACAAGGCAACTCTGGGATAGAAAACCTATAGTCAGAAGTAATGCCCCTGCAAATCCTCAGAGGGATTGGGGCCTGGATCAAGGGCCCCACTTCAGTCCGCTGATGTATTTGGACAAGCAAAACTTTAATTCCTGATAGGAGCTTCACTAAGGAATGAGTAAACTCTTGTTAGGAGTCTGTAGCTAAAAAAGAGAGACTGTGTCATCATTTAGGCTGTTCAGCATGCTGGACTCTGACCATGCAGTCTTCATTGCTAGAGATGAGGTGTGAGTCAGAGAGCAGAGCATAACTTCCAGCTCTGCTTTCCACTTGGAGCCTATCAGTAAGGCAATTAGGAAAAATCTGTCAAAAGTAAAATAAAATACAAACAGTGTTGAATGCAGAATAAACTTTATGAAGCATCAGGGAGACGTGTGTATTTCTTAGGATTGCCGATGACTTGCACTTCCCTAAGTTTATTAATGTGCAGAACCCAAGATGCTTAAATGAAGGGTTTAGGCAGCCTGTTAAAGCCCATCATTTGAATGCTTGTGCTCTCAATGTGTAAGTTGAGGATTTATTTTATGTGAACATCAGTGTTGGACACATGCCCTGTGCTATGATGTACTGATTGTCAATGTGACTCTATTTCTAATAAATAAGCAGAAGTTACCTGTAAGAATATCTTAACTAATTTAGTACCTAGTATTGTTGTCATTATTCTGTCATGTCATTGCTTAATGTTTGAATATGAACAGCTTAAAGTACCACATATTAGAGTGAGTGCCATTTTTGCCACTAACAAGGTTTTAATCAAGGCATTCAGCAGCTCTAAATAGGCCTTTGCTTTTAAATTTGCATATCAGGAGGGGGCTGGGAGCATGAGTGGGTGGATGTCATGTCCCAGTGATTAATGATCTCTAGGAAGCCGAGAAGGAGAGAGTAATATACGCAGTATTTCTACCCCCTGGAGTAGGAATGCAAACACTATTGTGCAGATCTGTGCATAGTCACTGACTTCCTGGTAGCTGGAGAATTTCATACACTCCTCTACCACAAATAAAACTGTCAGTGGAGTGACAAAGATCAGAAAGCCGGGCTTCATTTATTGAAAAGAATAGCTCAGACACAGTGATCCAGAAAATTAATTTTGTAGGTGTTTGGGAACTTGGTTGTTTAATAAGAAACTGGTAAAAAGAGAACTTTTGATGAAAGGCCTGAAGGCACCAAATATTTGTTGAATTTAAGTCTATTTTGTTTCTGACTATTCCTGAATTGTTGGAGAGGAATAACTTCCGTGATATAAAAGACATATCTTGAACAGGAATTCGAAACAAAACAAAGAGAACAAGCATTCCCAAAAGTAATAGTTGTCTGAATTTCAATTGCTAAAAGAGCAAAAGGGAGATGGCACAGTGTGGAACAGCCACCCACTCTGATCAAACCAGAACCAGCACATTTGTTAGAAATCCTGTCTTGTCTGATTGCTGTGATTTTCTTTCTCTTTTACTAATTCTTTGTTAGAATTGTATTAATAACTTAAAAACAGAGGGCAGCTTCTAAGTAGATATTATTAAAAGTCTTAAATGAAGTTGTTTGAGAAGTTTTCTCTATTCTTGTAACACTTCACTGATTGTTGAAACAACAGTGCTCATTGCTTCATTGATAGCTTTGAAGTCTGCCTATGTAAACCTGGATAGTTCTGTAGTATTTCTAAATACATCCATTTATAAGTTTAGTTGGACATGAGCAAGTAAATAATGACAGAATTCTAATTTTTGCAGCATCTGTGTAATTGAGCCCAATATTCAGCAACAGTGCAAACACAAGTCAATGTTGACAATGAGAACAGGATAGATAGCAAACTCGAGGGATGTGTACCTTGCAAAGTAAGTTCCGTCCTACTCCATTAAAGAGGAGGGAGGAATCTTATGGTCTAATTTAAATCACTTAATGGCTCTTTGGGAAGCACTCCTCTTTGTGTGTTGCAAAATGTGAAGATGCTGGTTACTGAAAGGTAGTGCTTGGTAAATAAACCTGAATCTTTTTTTAATGTCTTAAAAACCTTCTGTATTTCATTTACACTGCAAACTAAATAAAAGTGAAAATATTTCAGAGGACCTAAGAAATTACCACCATGCCCTACAGCAGGGGGAAATGTTTTCTATGGTGTACTTTGTCACATTAATGATGGTAATGCAGATATGTGGTAAAATGTTTTAAGTTTCAAGGAGGAAAAAACTGACCACTGCAAATCAATGTGAGAGTTCCCCCTACTGTCCTTTGAGATCAGCTGCTGTAGCTCACTGCTGGAAGCTGTGCCTTATCCATGGAATGGGGAACTGTGGGGGCTGGAAGTATTACTGCACTGCTGCAGTATTGCTTTTGGAGCTTTTTGTCTTTCTTTTCCCTTGTTTGTCCCAAGAGCTGACACTCAGGCGATAATGCGTGCCACCTTCTTTAAAACCCAGAGAGCACAAAATAAAGCATTGTTTGAGTTGTAGGGCCTCTTTTTGATTGTAGTTGTACAAGCAGTTTATGGGGAGTTGTACTCTGTTTTTAATTCTTTCTTCCAAATGAATAATGAATTTTTAAAATCTGTTTCAGCAATGCAATCAACCTCTTAAGCAATGTTCCCGTTTCTTGCTTGGATGTTCTTATTAATCCATCATCCCAAGAAGAAACAGATATAAAATACAATGGTATGAATATGGGAGCAATTCAAATTTTACTGGATTTCATGGAGAAGAGAATAGACAAGGTATGGGCTGGAGGGGTTCCTTGCAAAAGGGACCTCTTTCATTAAAGTAAAATGTGCACATATGTAAAGCTTGTTCCAAACCTTCCAGCCAGTATTAGCACAAATATGGATGTTCTTCTAGATTGTGAAACACCTCAAAGTTTAGAATAAATTCCTGTGAATATCTGAAGCTACTTGCTCATGCGTGTGTGTGTGTGTGTGTGTGACTATGTAAAGTTCATATTTTGACTGTCATATAGAACGTCATTGAAGTGTTCATAGAATTTGTAAAGGAAAATCTGTTACAAAATGTTTTATTAGTATTTGGTTTTATTTTAGGGAAGCAGCTATAGAGAAGGTCTGACTCCAGTTCTCAGTTTATTAACTGAATGCTGCCGAACTCATAGGAATATCAGGAAGTTTATCAAAGCTCAGGTAAGTAAAATATTCATCAAAATTTGAATATGAAGCTATTGATAAACTTTGAGATTTGTACATTAGTGCAGGACAGTACTATAGAAATAATTTTTCAGTCATATAAATCAGTAGATATTATGGCCTAAGTTCCATGATACATTTTGTAGTGCTGTTAAGTGATAATATCAGGGATATTGTAAAGCTGTGTTATTGTGAGTCACCATGGAACATATGAGATGGGGCAAAGAACTCAGTGAGGTCTGTCCTCTTAAAACTGGTATATAAAAACATTTCCGTGCAGTTGATGAAACTTTGCAGAACTGTGTGGTAGCATGTGAGAATCCAGGTGTTTTGATGGGTTCTACTTGAGCTTTAATTTGACCTCAGCAGGCAGGAATCATTGGGGTTGAAACTTGTGTGCCAGTGTGTACAAGCTGTCCTGGCAGAGTAAAACTCTGTTCCTGAACAGAGGCACACTTCATCCCTCGGTCTTTTAAAGGAGCAGTTTAATACAGTATGGACTGTGCATTGGCTTTTTACAGGAGAAAAGATTTCCATGCCATGGTTAAAGATCTAAAGGGTCTGTATAGTTTGGTGGTTAGGTGTGGTGTTTTCTATTTGTTTTGCTGGTTTTCCTCAAGTCAAGTGGAGAGAAATTAAAGGATGAGCAAGGGAAAGACAGCTGAAAGCAGCTGAAAAATGTTCTTTTTCCTAAGCTGCAGTGGTTTTTGGGTTGCATCCTAGATGCTGCTCCCAGATCAAAGCTGTGCCTGAATTCATAAATGGAGTTTAAAACGGAAAAGAGCATATATATCATGCCTGTTTTATCTGTACTAGAAAAGTAGTTTTGAGGAATTTAAGAAAATTGTTCTTGTTTTTTATTGTTTTTGTTTGCAGCAGTTCTTTCTCAGGATAATCTGCTGATCTGTTAACTAAAAAAAAAGTTGCAGAGCCAAATGTTCAGAAGCTAGAAAATGAAGTTGTCTGCATGTTTTTACGACATCTCGGCATCTAGATGTCAGGATATAATTGCATGCTGACTCCTACCACAGGACCACTGCCTCATATAGTGCAGAGAATGGATGGATACTGTTAACTGCATGACTGGATATTTGATATTTTGAATTACCCTCATTGTTAAGTGTTGGCCTTAGGCTTTATTTATTGTGCACTATTCAAATTGTGATCTGAAGACAGTATGATTAATTTCCTCATGGACTGTCCTATGGCACTCATCACTGTATTAGTATTAGAGTACTCTAAAAACATTAATTCATTCTTACAACACACTGTGAAATGACAGTCATGGTACTATCCCCATTGGGGAGAGTAAGCAGGGACAAAGTAAAATGTTTTCGCTAATTGTTTGAATACTTAGTTTGAAAAAGAGGGGTCTGTTTTTTTCAAAGTAGTCAATACTGTAGCATTCATTTAAGTATCAATTCCCAGTGAGTCTGATTTCAGTAGTAATTGTGCAGTAATTTAGCACAGGACATGACATTTTACATTAGACACCTAGAAGACAAAGGACCTGCAATTTCTTATGACAATTATTGGCATCTTTTTTTCATTCCCAAGTAAACCATTGAAGATCCATAATTCTTATTAGAGTCTTCAGATCATTAAATATTCCATATTATGGCCCAGATTTGTTTGCAGATCATATCATATATTCTGTGAACGTGAAAAAAATAGTGTAGTTTTTGACTCTGAAGGCATACACACAGGGAGGCAGGACTTAGTTTGCCAAACAAGCCATTATTCATCCTGCCTTTCCTGAGGGTTGAAGTTAACAATATTAATGACACTTGTTGAGAAAATAGTGTTGAGGAAATGTTAAATAGTGTTTTCTCAAAAATATTTCTGAAATTTAGCTTGAACTTTTAGAGAAGTGTTTTCTGGGAGAAGTATGCATTTTCTCTATATATGTAGAGCCCATTTTTGATATTCAGCAGTAGAAATTTGAAGTAGAATTTGCAATATAACTTATTTTCCTGCTTTTTCATTATAAGCATATAGTTTTTCTATATAAACTACACATCATGTTAATATTGTGAGATTCCTTAGGATGGTATTTATAATGCTTTTACCAGATACACGAGCAAAACAGAAGACACAGAGAACGTGAGGTTACTGCTGCCTGTTGACCAGCTGTTTTGGTACACCCATTTGTGCTCATAAATTCCTGATAATTGTATTTTCAACGTCTATATTTGAGACTGAGTGCTTTTCTGCCCTGAATGACAGATCAGAAGACTTAAATATATTAAGAAGCAAGAGTCATTACTAAAGCATGTAGGCATAGTTGGCTGATTTTATTGCCTTTTTTTTTTTGAAGAACAGAACTTACAGTATTTCCTTGTTCTGTTGACTGTAGGGGTTTTCCAAGTATTGGATAGATATTGCTGTGCACTCTATGCCATTTTTTTTTTTGTGCTGCCAGGTACTGCCTCCATTAAGAGATGTATCAAATCGTCCAGAAGTTGGCACAACAGTGAGAAACAAACTCGTGCGCCTTATGACACATGTTGACCTTGGAGTAAAGCAAATTGCAGCAGAATTTCTTTTTGTTCTTTGTAAAGAGAGAGGTAAAATCTACTTTTCCTTCTCCCTTCTGTATAAGGTCTTGCTGTAACTTGTACATTTGCCTCTTGCTATAACTCTCAATTCTAGTAGCCCTATGGTGGGGTTTGTTTTGTAGCTGATTATAGCTGAATAATTTTCTGTATGGCTCTTTGCAGTCGATAGCCTGTTGAAATACACGGGCTATGGTAACGCCGCAGGATTGCTGGCAGCAAGGGGCCTGTTGGCAGGAGGAAGAGGAGATCATTGGTACTCAGATGATGAAGATACAGATACAGAAGAATACAAATCTGCAAAGCCAAAGTATAGTAGTGTTTTCAATTCTACATATGCTGTTGTAGTTTAGATTATTTTTTTTGATGTAATTTTTTTGTTTCACCTTTTCCAGAGAAGCCAGTTTTGGAATTACATGTGCTTATACTAACTACTGTCTTCTACTTAATTCATGGTCTAATTATTGAGAAACCAGCCTCCAGTACCGACCGTCATATAGTCATATGGCTCCAGAGGGGAAAAAAAAATCACAATGACAATGATTTAAAATCAACCTGAATAACTATTTAAAATTCAAGTGTGGAAAGAGATTTTTAATCAAATTTTAGAAAAAAGTTATAGTAACAAACTTAGCAAGGATGGCTTTTGCCCCAGATTTTCCAGGAACTCACATAAAGTTGCCAAACTGCAACTATTCTTTGTGGGATATATCCCTGTAATGGAGAAACCAGAAGTGTCAGATATGGCTTAAGATTTTAATTGGAATTTTGTTGAAAAAGAACAAACCAGTAGGTCTAGTTTCAGTTTTGGTCTAGCTTCAGAATGGTGGTTACTAAAATTTTCCTAAGGAATCAAGTGGGTCACATGTAAATATGGAAGGAGGAAAACAATTTCTATAGAATTTATGCATCAGGAATCCAATTTATTTGAAGGATTCAGTGATCATATAGAAGCTGTCTGTTGCTTTTTATTAATTGTAATTGATTGGGTGTTAGAGGTTTCAGTTTGTCATGTTACATCTAAGATTTGATGCCATTTTTAGTAGGTTCTGAAATTGTTGATAGTGGAGATCTGAAGGATGTTATTTTTCTGTTTTACTGTGTTTTCCTTGAATTACACATATATGGTAATATGATATGATGGAGAGTTGTGGTTTATTGAAAGATTCTTATTAAGGTACGTGAATGAAACACAGGATTAAACGTATGAGAAGTTATAGGAATTACATTGCTTCTCTGTGAAGAAATTAACTTTAAACCAGGAAGTTTCTTTTTATTTCTGTACTTCAGGAATTTTTTTCTTGCTGTTTTCTCTCTGCTCTTCTTTGAAAAACCTGACATCCAGTTATATGCATATAAGTGAAACTATAACATCTATTTAGTTAAAAACTGACACTTAAATGAAATATTCAAGACAACTGTCAGCTGATTTATGCATCTGTTTTTCTGTATGGCTGTTAAATGTTTGTGATTAAAGTGTTTGAAAGGATAATTTGCCCTGAAAGTGTTCTTTAAAACTACTTGTCTGCTCGTTACCACTTCCGTAACACTGTTGACTTGTTTTAACACTGAAAATAAAACTGGCATTGTAAATTCTCTAAGTAAAGTAACTTAATTTGGTTTGAGCAAAAAATCATTATCATGGGAGGGCTATAGTAAACTAATACAACAGTTCTTCATGAATAAGGAAATTAACTGGAACCTGTCTATAGTTTTAATGTTAAACCTGTACAGAATTAGTTTCAAACATGTATCTGTCATTCAGTTCCCTATTTATGTCATTATTGCTCATGACATTGTCATTGCACTGTCATTACTCCCCTGTGTGTGGGTTATAACATAACAATTACTGGGGGGCTGTGCATTTCTGGGTAGCTAACAAGAAATTAATATAGTGAATCAACAAGAAGATAGAATTACATTTCACGAGAAAAGGCTAAAAAGGGTATAAATATGAAGGTTGGCTATTTATAACAAACTTTCATGTGCAGTTCAGACAGTTTTAGTCTTGGTGGTTTCTGTTAGTTCCTTCCTTGCTATTAAGAAGATAGAAAATGTACATATTTCTACAGAAATGTAAACTGTATTGTTTTTCCATTTCCAGCATTAACCTTATCACTGGTCACTTAGAAGAACCAATGCCCAATCCAATGGATGAAATGACAGAGGAGCAAAAAGAATATGAAGCTATGAAGCTTGTCAACATGTTTGATAAACTTTCCAGGTATTGTACTCTAGCTGCTTTTGAGAAAGGCAGCTTGTATCCTGGCTCTTTGCTAAGGTCTGGTGCTTCAAAACGGTGCTAGAATCAACTTCTTTGGAGGATTAGGACCATTTTAACTGCAGAGAAAAATGTTTAAATGACCACTTCAAAGAAAAGAGTGGTATGTTGCAGGACTTCAGAGGAAACCTCTTTAGGAAACGATAGGACAGAATAAGAAAGATGTGGTGGCGAGGGAACCTGCCTCCTGAATAGATAGGTTGATGTTAATGGAGAGAATTTCTTCTTTTAAAGTATGGGACATGATCCAAGCCCAAGGCAAATGTACTCATTTTTCCCCGAGTCAATCAGCAGCATCTCATTGTAACTACTTACCTCTGCTACTTATATGAAGAACAAATACAGTATGAAAATAGTTGTAATCAGAAACAATAAATTGTATAATGCAGCAATTAAAATGGAATTTACATTTAAGACTTATTGCGGATTTATTAGATTAAGCGTGGACTGGATTACAAATCAGTCTTTGTAATTTGTTTTATGTGACTAAGGTAATGCAATGAAAGAAAATGGTACTTAGTGTGACATACAGGTGTACAGTATTGATACAGAAAGTTGATCTTTGTTTTATAACTTTCTACATACAAAACGGGTACAAAGCTATTATCTGTAACTTTTTTGCTTGGATTCAATACACCCAGAATTTACTGATTTTTATTTCCACATACTTGTAGATTGCCTGTAGTTTGTTTTCTGTGTAAGCAGAGTTCTACGTTCTTGAGGAACACTTGATGTAATACCAATTTACCATTAGCTGTAGGAGATAAATATATAAGTGGATCACACTTCAAATGTGGGAAAACTCAGCAGCTAGAAAGGGGTTTGTTTTGTGAGAGTGTAAATATTCAAATAATAAGATCTCTTGAGAGAAATTCAGCAAAACAAGTATTTTGCTGTATTCCTAATCTTTATTAGAGATGTAAAAATACTTATTTTGCTGAATATCTCTAATAAAGATTAGGAATACAGCAAAATATGCAGGAGAATCTGAATTTTACATTAGCTATCAAAGACTGAATTGCAAGCAGGATTGAAAGCAGGGAAGAAACTTGGAACAACTGGTCTGAGACTGTCAGTGAAGTAATTGAATACTTTCTCACATTATTTGCATGGAAAGCAAATGCAGTATGTCACAGTCTTTTTAGTAAAGAGAAGAAAATGCAATGCTCATATAATCTCAATTGACCTACTTTTTAAATTGGAATCATTGCTATGTAAGCTAAAGAATTAAGATGCTGAGCATCAAGGGTACCACAATAAAATGACTTAATGGTCTAAAATGTTTTTTAAAAAGAAAGATTGAGACCGGAGATGAACTAAGACTGCAGACAAGTCAGTTGCTATCACTACAGCAGTTACACAAGAACTCCCAGTGGCACTACTGTAGCATAAGAGCCTTTTCAGTTTGGAGGATTGAGACACCTGCTGCGGTGCCTGCTACAGACTGACAATGACTGAGCAGCTGCTGCCCTGTGCCGACACTTACCCTCTTGGCTGGTAGCACTGTCACCTTGGGCTTTCTGTGTCACTTACTTCCACCTGCAGCTTCTTCTATAGTACTTAGACTGCAAACACTTCAGGGCTGGGACTCTTTGTGGTAAGGTTTTTGTTTGTTTAGTGTAGTGATTACTGTGGGGCAGCGTTGTTGGTGTGACCACTTTAGGGGCTGTGATAACATGAATAAAATCATTTGACTGTTCTTCCCACACTTTTTGTTTTACTAAAAATCAGGGAGGAGGGAAATGCTGGCAGGAAGGAAAAAGAAAGTAAGACTTGGTCTGGGAGGCTGTAGGACATTTTTCATGAATGTAATTGAGTGGGCAACCAGGGGCTTTGAAGATGTTAAAATGGGAAGCTGCCAGTCTTGTATACAATAAGGAGTTAGTAACACGCTGATCATACTTAGAGTCCCTATCTGGTTTTGGAATAGAACACTTGTGCTGCCTCAAGCTTGAGCCCTTCAGTGCTGGGAGCTTTCAGCTTACAATAAATCTGTGTTGAATGCATTTTTTGCCTTGATTTGCACCCCACAAATGCAAACCAGAGGTTGCTTTGGTAGGAGTCTTTGGTTGATTCTGGGGTTTGAATCTTGCTTTGAGGCAGAGTGCTCGTGGCAGGTGTCATTACTTCTGCTGGTCTTTGTTGTTGTCATCGTAGGAGGGGAAATACGCCACAAACAGTTTCAGTTTGGTGCAGTGTTATAAGTGCTTGCAAGTGCAGTGTTATAAATACAGTGTTATAAATGTTGTAAGTGCTTATAAGAGGGGGAGGAAGTTGAACAGGAACAAAGAGCTGGTTCTCATCTTGAACGACTTTATGTAAATTTATCTGTGTAACTTGAGCAAGAGCTTAGAGTAAACTTGTGTGATGTGCAGCAAAACTGGTTTAGTGCACTGGTATTGTCCCAGTAATGGAAACTAAGCTTTGAAAAGCTGACACACTTTTACTGGAGAAAGATATGAAAGGAAACATTGAAGGACTGACAAACTTGCTTCTGCTCCCTGACAGATGAGGATAATCAGGCCACTCTGTCACTGGAGTATTCTAGATATGGCTTTGACTGCCTGAGTATCATTTTTGAAAGCTACCTGATGACACAAATTGAACTCAGAAAACAAGTTTGCAGAACAGTGCTGCTTCATTGAAAATTTATAGCCTTCATTAGTGCTGCTGTTTACACTGTACCCTGTGTACAGGTTTATGGAAGCCATGAGTAATAAAAGGACACTTTTTCTCTTGTTTCATAATAGGCCAGTGGATTTTTGCTTTTCGGATTTCTCTTTATTTTCACCATTGACAATGAAAAATTTAAAATTTTTGAGGTGATGTAAAACTGATTCATGCATTTGGTCATTTCAGGTCATACTTCCAAAGTTTTTTAGTTCTATTAGGTTGTTGGTGTTTAGGCCTGTTCATGGGGTAATTGACAATTGATGAGGCTAAATTAAAATTAATCACCCAGTTTTGATTTATCCAGATACAGGTAGGAAAGCTAAATATTGTTTCTGAACCCATTTCCCTTACCCCAATATTTTACCATCGACTTTGGTTCTACAGAAGCTTTTATAGAAATTAGTATTTTGCTCAGATTTGGCTGGACCAGATATTTTTTTAAAAATAATTAAATGTATACAAATTATAGGTATAAATGAACATGAAAAACCTTGATTACTGCAGCTCTTGAGAGATGTATATATTACTTAGGTTGATTTCTGGATGCCTGAACTTGGCCCTGATGTGACTCTATGGGTATTGTCTGCATTAAGTGTCTTGTTGATTCTTCAAGAATTGTTTGGTGACTGTAAACCAGTGTTCTCTGCACGTGATGCACATCTTTGAGCTTTGAAAAACTCCCCAAATTTGCAAAAATATTTAACTCAGTCTTCCATTTTTTGCAAAATATCAAGTTAGCCACCTTGAGTCAGTGTTATATGATATTCTTTCTATACAATGGATTATTGGAAATACTCTGTGTTAATTAAAATGTCTGGAAAAAACACTAACATTTTTTTCTATTATAAATGGCAGGTAGAACTGTATATTAATTGACTAATTTAAAATGTCAGGATGCTTTTTCCAAGCCAACCTTGTATTAATAGCAAGAATCCTTTTGCTGATGAAATGGTCTCCAATTATCACAGCTTGGGTTTTGTTGTACATTGAACAGAAGTCAGCAAAATGAGTATGGAAGAGAACCTGTCTAAATAAGCCACCATACTCATTAAAAACACAAAATTAATCATAGGATCAATGAAGAAGGCAACGTTACATAGATCTTTTTTTTCTTCCCCTTTCTAATCATAGAACAAAATAATGTTACATGAAAGGATCAGAACTATTATGTAGTACTCAATTATGAGGAGGTGAATAGGTCCCCAACATACTATTTTATGAAAGGAACAGACTGGTGTTTACATGACGGCTGTTTGATTACAGACACCATCATTAATTCCCTGTGTCAGCACTGCCCTGTGGCAGAGAGCAGACAAGAAAGTCACCCTTCAAAACAAGGGAATGATTTTTAAGTCGTTATCAAGCTAAATGGCAAGCAGGAAGCCAAAACTTGTATAGATATATTTGAAGGGACTCTTGGGAGACCTGGAAGTGGAAGAAGAGAATGCATTTTACCAACTGTTTAATTATGGTGTGTTTCTAAGTACACTTGAATAGAATGCTTTGTCTGCATTAGAAAAAGAATGTTGCAAGGTGCATTTGAGTGTGTGGGAGGTCACATAAGGATGTTCAAACATGCATAAATACACACATTGTGTGCTGGTATAGATCTTCATGGATACAGAAGAATTCTCGCTGCCGTCTACTAGGCTGAAGCCTTCAGTGTTCTACTCTATAGTGTACTATAAACATCCAGTTTCTGGATAGTAAACTGTCTGCTGAACTGGCAGTTTTTGGCACTTCCCTTGCCACCTTCTATCTCACCATAAACAGTAAGTTCATCCTCAGTTAGCCCAGGGTATCAAAGCACAGTTGAGGTCTCTAAGCAGCCAGTGCTAAGTGTGCAAATTGCTGAGGCTGGCAGGGCTGAGACTGTTCATGCCAGGTAAGGATAAGCTATGTGGGCTCTTGCATGGTCCTTCAGTTTAGCTGAGTGATGCCTCTTGCAATCTTTTTGTTATTTAGCAGAGAATTGTTCCAAACTTCAGAAACTGGCTTTGTAGGCAGCCCAAATCTTTTCATCTGTTTGTCTCTCTCTGTAATTTTCCTCTTTGGAAACCGGGAGTAAGCTAGTGTGGTGTTCAGAGCTGGCAGTCAAATCTTCACTGGTGAAAGGATGCCATGTTTTACATGGGTTTAGGACTAGATTATGGTTAGAAGCAAAATAGGCTGATCCCTTCTTCTCCTCTTTCTTCTTCTTTTGGTGGCCTAGCATATTTCTGTGTTCACACAGTTCAGTTTTACTGTGTAACATTTGCCTAAGGAAGGATGTATGGAGTTCAGCCTTCTAATACAGAGAGAACAACAAACTGTAACAGCCATCTTTCATCCTGCTCAAGGGTTTGCAAAGCAGGAAGCTTATGCAGGGGCAGAAATGTACTTGATAAACCTCCTTGCTATTTCAGTGCAATGCAAGCTCAGCCTAGGTCAAATTGTTAAAGCCTAGAGAGGAGGAAATGCATTGGGAATAATCCTCAAATGCAGTACCAGCACAGTTGGCTATGGTGCACTTGGAAATGAGCAAAGTGAGCTAAGAAATGAGCTGTTGAGCATCATGAAAGAAAATACAAGTTCACATCCATGACTCAGAGTTCTGCATTGCATTGTCACGCAAAACTTGGTGCATTTATCCCCAAAAGACTCCCACACAAATCACAGACCAAGCCTTGAGCATAAGGATGTGTCTGGTCTCCTGCATCTGATGTTCAGTGTCTCTGCAGGTGACCCACAGGAGAGAAAACATTCGTGTCAAGTTCTGGAGTGTGTGTAGTGGGATGTGAAAGTGAAGCTTGAGAAGGGCAGTCTCAGAGAAAGAGCTCTTTCTTTATAATTGACAAGTGACGAGATAGGACTTCTTGACTATTTACAGATATAAGTATCTTTGGGAGGAGAGGGAGGTCCCCACATAAATGGACCTTGCGCCCTTGTTTTCCTGTGTTTCTCTTTCCTTTTTCTTGAACGATTTCTTTATGCCTCAGTAATTATCATTTATTTATTACCAATATTAAATGGTAAATGACTAGAAAATTATGTGTTTCTATGACTTTTGGCTGCAACATTAAATATTGCAATATAAGAATGTGCATTGGGATTTTTGAAACAAAAATCTAGGATCCTCTCAGCTTAGAGGACAAGCAAAGGTGATTTGGCTCTTTGTGGCCATTTTTTTACTTTTAGGACTTAAATATGAGCAAGGACTTTACTCTTCAGATTACTCTTCTTCAGAAATAAGTGTAATAGATCACTATTGAGGCTTGAACTTCAGTAAGTGGCACTGAAGAGTTCTTGCAAGATGGCGAAGGACAGTTGTTTTGTTATTATGGTGTTTAAAGTTTGAAAGCCAAAAAGACCTTAGATGTATAGGGTTTTTTTCATGTGAAAAAAAGGTCTTTGCTATTGGACACAACTCCAAAGCACTCCAGCTTTGCCTTTTGTGGGACCCCTACAGCAGGCAGGCAGAGTTCTGGTCCTGTTTGGACTCTGTATCTGTAATCTTCATGTTTTGAGCCCTTTCAAATCTGATTTCAAGTATTCTTTTGATGTCTTGTCCACACATCTCCAACAGATTCTTGAAAATTTAAGAGTGCTGTCATTTGGGCAGAATCTGCATGCTACAGATTGCATTGCCTGAAGCAAGAGGACTTGCTGTCAGTCCTTAAATAATGGCAAGCCCTCTCCGGTCTATTTAAAGGTAGCTCTTACTCTTCCACACACACTGAGGGAGAGTCTGGCCTGTGCTCTTTGAATATGGTCTTGCAAACCTCCTTCCCTGGCCTGCAGCTTCCCACCAGACCTGGTTTAGCCAAGCCACAGCAGGTTCTTCACGTCCAGTTTCTCCTGTGGCATTTTTGATCTTAACCACTGTAGTATCTGATTGTCACATCTGCACAAACAGCTGCATTTATCTCGCTGGTCTCTGCTCTTCCTGAGCAAAAGGACTCTTTGAGACTTAATTTGACTGCTTCTTGCCTGTACAATAATCTAGCAGATGCCTGCCATGTAATTCAGAGGTTGCCTTTCTTGCTGTTCCTGATGTGTTAAGGTTGAATCACGAGCTGTGTGCAAGGAATTTTTGTCCCTTTTTTCAGCCAAGGGAGAAGTGCTGCCCAGACAGAGAGCTGGTGGGATGCCTTTGCTTCGCCATTGAGTGATGCAGTTTTACTGTCTGTGACTCAGGAGGGTGGTAGATGTGTGTTAAATTGACAGTTTTACTGGGCTGCCTTTCAAGTAAGGGATAAATTGACATCAAACCTCCACTCCTTTATTTAAGGTGACTCCTGAATATTTAGAGGTATTTTCCTTTTTTTTTTTTCTTTCCCAGCAGAAAATCAAAATGTTATCTTTGCCCTTACAGCTTCTGCCATAATCCACCTACAAATGAGGTGATAAAAAGTAAGGATTAAATAAATCTTTGCTAATACTTTTTGATTGGCTTAATCAATAATTAATCATCTCTTAGATGAGGCTGTAGCTTGTGGAGTAGATATAATTGGATTAACTGCTGAGCAGCCTTTGGAGCCTTGAAGAGATTAAAATGGCTGTAAATCCTGTAATTAAACTGCCACAAACAAAAGCAATAGTATTAGAATCAGTCAGCTTTTTTAAAATGAATCAACAAGTACTCAAGACACCCCTAGTAGTGGTATAGGCAGAGTCTGTTCTCTTAACTGATTTATTTCCTTCAACAAGATGAATATGTATCAAATCACTGTTTAAATTGCTTGGGCATATATTAACCAGAATGGCAGGTGAAATTTTAGGAAGAATTGGCTCTCAGAGAGCTTTTTGAAGAAAAGCTAGTTTGTGTATCCAAAACAGTGAACCTGCTCCTTGTCTTGAGCCTATTAGGCACTGACTTTTCATGGTGTCTTTAATTGGCTAAGTAAGTTTGGCCTAAATGAATGAAGTCTTTATCTGTCCTGCTCTTCCCCTTCCACCTATTTGGGAAGGGTTTTTTTATGCCTTTTTCTTAAAAACGGAGGGCTTTAGCAGAAATAACTTCCTTTTAAAGGTTCATTATGTACTAAAGCATATACTGTATGTGCCTGCATTATACACATGTGAATTGATATGTGTGCCTATGCTAATATATGTTCTTTTTTTTAAATCTCCTACAGAGATGAGCTTATAAAACCAATGGGAGTGCGGCCGGACGGCACAATGGCTCCTTTGGAAGAAACAGTCAGCCAGTACCATACCAACAAGCAAGAGAGTTCAGATTCAGACTAAAGCATCACCTGCTTCACTCGCAATTCGCCTCTAATCCACACTTTTCCTTAGAGCCACATCTTTTATCTAGGCATTTTATCCTCAAGTTAGCCAGCATAACTTTAACTGTTCTATTATTGGAATATTTAAATGATGGATCCTGTGCTGTAATGTCTGAATTTTTATTATGTCTCTTTAGAGAACATATCAATTTATTAGTTTATGATCTTTAATAATTTAAAACTAAACGTATTTCAAAGGGATAAAAAGTGAAAGCCTATAATGTAAAATAAAATATGAACACTTTCATTTTCCAGAATCCTGTTTTCTGAACTCTGTAGGTTTTCTCACTCTTGATAATTTTTTGTATTGTCTTGCCAGTCTTCCTCTTTATGTAATTGTAATTAATGAAGCGTGTTTAATTGATGGCATTAGGAGCAGAGGGTGTTTAAACTTAGAAGTCTGATTGACCTTGTGAGGCTGCTTCAACTGGCATTGAGCAGTGATTTCAAAGCTACCCTTTTTAAAGTGTCATGGGGTTTCTTACTGCTATACACTTCTCGGGTTAAGCTGCTGCTTAAGATTTTAACAATGTGTCAGTCACTGCTGCTAAAAACTACCTTTAAATTGGGAACAAGATCATGTACCTTGTATGTCTTCACTCCCCCCCCTCCCTGGTTAAGACCACACAAATATACCTCCCTTCCTCCCCTCTTTGGTTAAGTAAAAACATCCCTACTCAAAACGGTGTTCAAGTATGTACACTTAAATGAATGGGAGTGGACTGAAGTGCATGTGCCAGTGTTTTACTGAGTTGGGGCCTACTTTTGGAGATTAGCGGGTATGCCTCACTTGAAGGGAAGTCAAACTAATCAACAAAGAAATATTTCCCTTTACAGAGAACTTAGAAAGCAGTGGGATTGAGAGTGGGAAGGTGGGAAGGAGAAGTGTCACTTTCGATTCTGTACTCTTTGAAAACAAAGATTAAAGTTTTAGGCGTGCTGCACTGCTGTTCTTGCCTCTTTGCCTGCTTGGTTTCTTTCTCTGTTTCTCCCAGCATGACTTACATGAAGAATGTCCTCGTTTCTAATTCCCATTTTTGCGCAGAAGCATGCACATGCCATTCCTATTTCAGAGGTTGGTGATGGTTCTCCAGTTTGTTTTTCTTTCATGTGACTTGACACTGGTTCCCTGAACTAAGGAGGTTGGTGTTCAAAGACCTCGTAAATGGGGGGATTTGGTATGAAGTTGTGCTGTGGTTGCCTATGCGAGGAGCTTCCACAGATCTCCTTAGTCTTCCAAAAGAACTGAAAAGAAAAAAAACCAATGTACTGCTCAACAGTGCATCTTGTGTTTCCAAAGGACAGTGTCCAGCCACATCAATGTCCTTCCCACCCCCTGCCCCCCAAAAAAGTGAGAGCTTAGAGAAATTTATACAATTAATGTCCCTATGCTGAAACCTTTCTGAATGTTGATGATATTTTGGGTTGTGACTTGGCTCAGTCTATATTTGCTGCATCCACATGGATGCAATTTGCTGAGGGGGAAAAGGAAGCCACCTTTCCCACACAGCAGTAGCTAAAGAAAAACAATGTACTGATAATACTGTAATTGTACCTATTCCTCCTCTGAAAGAGGGAGGGAGAAGTTGTCCAGGAGCAAGAAGTATGCTTGGCTGCCTCTATGCTGGGTCTCAAAAATGGAATTCTGGATTTAGTATCATCCAGTGACTGCTCTGAGTCCATCACAGGCAAGTATAAACTGCCCTGCAGGTGCAAAGAATTTGTGAACTTTCCCTGAGGAGCAAAACTGAACTAGCTCTGCTAATGAGGAACTGAGCACTGTCTTAGTATCAGCTGAGGCTGATTCTTGGGACTGGGGAATCTGTTATTTCAGTAATGGGCCTCTAAGTGGATTGCTATAGAGGGCAAAGTACAGAGCATGAAAAAGGGGGAAATCTCAGTTTGTTGTTTTACAAGCTGTAGAATGTGCTCCTAACAATCTGGTTAAAGAGATTAATAAAACAATAATGGCTCCAGGGATCTTGTTACAAATGGTATAGCATGAGGCTTTTGGAGTCTGTCTCCTGTCATGTGCCACAGGGCAGCAATATTTGAAATAAACACTTCTTCTCTTTAGTTTATCTTGGAAAACAGATGCTCTTAGGTTCTACACACATGAGATGCTGCTTCAAGTAAAAAGAAATGAAGACCAAGCATAGAAGGTTCTGCCTGAATCCTCTAGCTCGAGCAATTGTCATAACTGGGTTCCTGTAGTGCAGGCTCATGTTGTCAAATTAATAACTTGTACTACTGCAATGCCCCAAAGTTGTTCCAGGGTGATAGGCTGCAAGATTTTTGTCTTATCTTTGAAATGTGACATAGGTCCAAACTTAGCTGCACTGGCTGGAGATCTGGGAATATCTTGGGACCAAGGTCCTTCAACTCAACAGTGCATGTGCTTCCTTTTGTGGTGTATGGTATTTTCTCTTCAAAGGAACTGTGCATGTGGTAAGATTTCTCTTGGAGGGAGTCTGGAGAAAACTGAGTATTTGGAGGTTAAAAAAACCCAAAACCCAAAAGAGCTCCCTGGAATTTTTTGTTTACTGTGAAATTAGGATTTGCTTCTGGCTTTATTTTCAAAGTTGAACCTCCAAAATTGGAGGCTTGGGCACCTGAGTCTTACTTAAACTGGCAAACTGGGCAATGAGTCTGACTGGTTTGGGGAATGCTCTCTTTTCCCTCCCCAGCAGGGTACAGAGGTGCTGCATCTGCATTTGAGTCAGTGTCAGATGTTCCTGGCCAGTGTGACCATGAAATCTGCTGCAGTCAACAGTGCTGGTAGTCTCAGACCTGGAGAGCGATGGAAGGTTTGCTGCCTCAGCAGGTCTGATAGGGTCATCATATATGTATCTGATTCTATTATTTCATTCAATTATATGAAACAAAGATATTTGATGATATAAATGCATACTTTCATACTGTAATCAGGAAAAGGATCCCTTCTGAGTAAAATGTCAATAGATTTTCTAGCAGTGACTGTAAAGGTGTTAGGTAGTGGGTTTCAGATACATGTACTTTCATTCCCAAAAAGCCTTTCCCACTCAGTCCCAAAAACAAAAACTTGTGTTTCAATCTTTATTTTGGCATCAACAGTCCAAAGCAACATAGTTCTCATTAAAGCTCATCAATGATTTGGAAGCTTTGCTTTTCTTTGTTTCCCATTACAGTTATGAAACAAAAGATGATGGGATATTGCTGAAATTTGACAGAATACTTTGTTCTTTTGCAAAATAATGCAGATGCATTTGTTTAAATGTTCATGAAAACTTCCTGGCAGGTATTCTCAAATGCTAATTGAAACTTTATGTGCCCCAAAAGTGGTTTTCAGGAAAAAGGGACATTTACAATCTGTTAAAAATGTTGTTGTGAGAAAATTACCAGAACTTTAAAGAAAGTTGCCAAAGAGGAAAACCACATTAGCTTCAATGTTTTGAATATGCAACATTGCTGTATATGTGCGTGGCCAAAGTAGATTTTTCACCCTATATCTGGAGTTTTTTCAAATACCTGAAAACCTGCAATGGCTTTAAAATACCAAAAAAACCCAAAACAAAACCCCAAAAAAACCAACCAGGCAATTTCTCTTACAGTTCTCTAAGTAATAATTTTCCCCTACCTGGGTGAAGAATCAATTGTAGAAGGTGGCTTTAAGGAAGAGAATATTACAATGAAGCTGTAGAATTAGTGGGTTGCCAAGCACCCAAGTCTGAAAGAAGAAAGTAAACCCCAAAGTATACAAGATCCCAAATCTCCTGAAGGAGCATTCCACAACATTGTACTGCACCTTATTACCACAAAACAGCTAATAAAATCCTGTGCTTTAATAAGACTGGCTGTAAAAAGACTGTTCCACTGTTCAAACAGTTGAAAGCCAGACTTTGCTGGTCTTTGATGAGCAGCAAGTTAAACAGCTGCCCAGGTCAGATTCTTTTCTGGTCAAGCATGGAAAAGCGATGATTTAGTAGCAGTGCAAAGATGCAGCTCACTTTCAGATGAAAAGAAAGAAAGAGGCACAATTTAATCCTGCAAATTAAAATCTTTGTTGCATTTACATCTTAGTTACTTGGATGGCTCTGGCCCTTATGAAAAGCGATAGGGAACATTTCCTAGTCTCTTCGTGCAAAAGAGTTTGCTCATCCTGAAGTTGGTTCTCTCCGAAATACATGTTGTCGCTCTGGTGATGCAATATTTAGACCAGGAATTTTGGGGGGAAGTGATGTCCTTTTAGTTTTTCCATATATTCTCCAGCTGGCTGTACCCGAGAAGCAGCTCTCAGCAGTGGCAGAGGAGCAGGCAGAAGATCCTGGAAAGGTATGCTGGAACTCCTTCCTGACCTCTTCTGCCAGCCGGCTGCTTGGAGGTGACCTGAGTGAGGGCAACAGAGGCCCTACCTGGCAGAGGTGTGACCTGGGAGGCCACACTGCCCATCTCCTGCTGAGGGCCTGTGGGAAACCACAGCAGATACGTGGCTGCAGGGCAGATGGGGAGATACAGGTGGATATGTGGTGTGGGAAAAGGTGGTGATTGCCTACTTGTAGTAAACCTGGGTATTTTTCAGGGCTCCTCCTCTCACCACCAGCAACACTGTCTGCAGGTGAGTCCTGTTAATCCTCTGCTTTTACCTGTTACTTGGCCTAGTGGAAGGCTGTGCCTTCCTTAGGTTATTGCCTTTGGTTTGGAGACCTAGTGATGCTTTGGCTGTTGCTTGTCTGTCCCTCATTTGGGAGGTGTGCCATGCCTCCATGGCTTGCTTTCCTTCTTGAGAACAAGCCCATCTTCCTTGCTCTGTACAAGTGAGGAGGAGGGGGTCCCTCAAGAAGAGATCAAACTCATTTGTTGGGAAGGAGGTAGGAGCAGCTCTGTCTTCTGTCTATGCAGCACCAGAGCCACTTTCAATTCCACCATGAGACAGCTCTGAGGGCCAGGCTAACCTACAGGTACTCCCATCTCAGTGGCTTCTGTCTGGGCTTGAGGACAGCAGATAGAGTCTGACAGGTACGGGAAAAAAAAGCAAAACCCAAACCTGACCATTGCCACAGCCAGTCCAACAGCATCATCTGACAACACATGGTCAGCTGCCTGTCCTGGCTGGGAGCTACAGGGTCCAACAGGATTGAGTAAGTTCCTCGAGCATCCCAGCTTTCTCTAGAGCAGGCATGAGCACAGATTACTGAACTGCTGATGTGCTTGGGAATCGATCCCTCCGACAGCATGCCAATCTCTGTGGGGTACCTAGGAAGGCTTTTAGAGGTTGGTGGGGAAGGAATTATTCAGACCACCCATCCTAGCTAGCTAAATTACCCGGATAGTCTCTTCTAACTCCTTTTCCAGTCACGGATGAGAGAGAGGACAATTCAGAGTAAGGCTAATTTGGGTGCACTGAATGACCCTCTGCAGGAGCTTTGCTTTCCCTCCCTCGACTACAGAGGGAGCCTGGGGAGACCAGCTGGTTACATTTAACTGCTAAATTGATTGCCAAAAGATGGGTGGTGAGAATTCCTTCCAGTTTCCACTTTGCCATGGACCACACTCTTCCCACAGCAGGATGCTCGCTTGCTCTCTCCTGCAAATTTGGAGACTGCTCAGTGCAGTGGGATACAGGCCCCCAGGAGCCACCACAAGACAAAAGCTGCATTACACAGTTGGCAGGTACTGTACAGCACTGTGTGCAGGGTTTCATGGACTTTAAAGCAGCTTTGCTTTTGGGAGCCTGTTTAACAACTTGAATTCGTATAAGCCAAGTTTTATGTATGTTCTGAAATTTAAAAAACAAAGTGAAACCTCAAGCAAAAATTGTCACTAGGGAGGGACAGACAACAGAAAAGACTTTTAAGTTCATTCCAGATGTTACAAATGGAAAGGAAGGTGAAGCCATTCAAAATAAATGCTGCTGAGGTTGCCCTTTCCTCTTTGCCTGATAAACCCATTACAAATTAAAACAAAAGCAGCCAAGATCCAAAGGCTTCAGGGCATCCATTAGCCCTCTTTTACCTTTTAGAGCTCATAACACATACTGACTGTGGGCGTTAGTACTTTTCTAATCAAAAAGGCCAGTTCTCATTCTGGAAGCTTAAAATAAAAATTTCTGCTGTATAAAAGCCAGCAAGTGTAAGAATTCAAACCTAAACCTAAACTACGATAATTCTCAGGCTTCAGGATTATTTTATGCTCAAGAAGTGATCTTGCTTGGTAAATCACAGTGCTGTGGCATATCACACTTCCAAGGGCATTTGAAAAAAGCCAGTAGTTTATTAGAGTTTTTTTCCTTTTTGAGAAGAGAGTAGTAACTCTCTGGATTCCTTCCTGTTTTCTCAGTCCCTAAATGTTCATAACACCCTGTTGGGGAGGAATAATTCCCATCCAAGTTGTAAAACACACTTATAAGTAGATGGGAAAAGCATGAACAGAGCTGTACGGAAAACAAAACCGCCAGGAACAAGATCTTATTTTGCATGCTTCTCACTGTTGTATTTTTGCCCCAATTAGCATATTTTAAAGACAAGGCTTTTAAAAAAAAAAATTCTGCTATCTGCCTGAACTGTTCTCAAGCTTTGAACTTTTCCATCCTTTCTATTGATTATGGCCAAGTGACCCATATTTAAAAAGCATTTACAATAAAATTATAGCACTTTCTTTTGTGCTGCTGGCTTTCCCAGTGAAAAGCTAAAATGTTTTAAAATTGTCACTTTTTGACAGAGGTAATGGCTGTAATATATTTAGTCTCTTCCCCCTTGTTGTGCTTAAAATGGCTATGCTAATAAAGGGCACAGCTGTCGATACTTTATGGCCTGCTGGGGGGAAGAGGGGGAACGAAGGCAAAAAACAGATTGACTGTGTGTCAACAAATGCAGCTGGGAAAGAAAAAAAGAAGCCCCTTGAAGGCCCCTGCAACCTAAAGTCCAAGATAAATGATGTCCCTATGCTTAAAAAAAAAAAAATGGAGGTTGGAATTCAATAAAGGGGAACTGAAAAGGAAACTGCTTAAAACTGAAAGCCTTTTCTCTGCCTCTAGACAGCTTACAAGAGAAATGAGCAAAACTGACCACAGAAAGAGGGTGAGCAGCCAAGAAAGAAAACAAAAGCCTATCCTGGAAAATATATTGCGTCAACGAATTATCTGAAGTGCATTACCGCCAGCGGGCGGAGTGCGTACAGTTTAATGGAGATGCGACAACTTTTACATGCCGCTGCCTTTTGGGGACCAGGCTGCTTTGTGCACAGCAGAGGGAAAAGGGGAGCATGGAATTATTCATAACAAAGCAATAGGGCTGGGACAAAATGGCCAGCGGGGTGATGGTGAATGTCACTCCTTGGGGATCTGGGCTAGGCTGCCCCCAGGACTTCTGCCCGTCTCAGCAGTGCCTGGCAGCTTCGCTCCCTGTGCACCCCACTTTAATGGTTTTTTTACCCCAGGGCTGCTCTGGTACAAGCTTCTCTGGACTTTGGGAGGCACCATGAAAAGAAAAAAGTAATGCTTCTCCCCTTCCTGGGGACAGCAGCCATAGGAGGGAATGCCATTTTACGTCCTGGCAGCCCTGTCAGGCCTCATTCCATTACCCGCAGTGAGCCGGGCCCACACGACATGGCAGGCAGCCCTTCGTGCCCACCTGCACCTGGCCTGGGAGGCCAGCAGAGACTGGCCACTCTTCCCAAGCCCTGCAGTGGGGACAGCTGGCGGGAGCTGTGCCTCAATAGGCTGGGGAGGGCAGAGGGAGAGGCACCATTGCCGTCGGGAAGCCCTGCAGATCATGGTGGGCCTGTCCTTGCCACTCCGGCTGTGCTGCAGCTGGGTTGATTCCAGAGATGGCAGACCCCAAGGATGTACACAGCTGGGATCCTGGTGCTTTTGCTACTTGTTAACTAATGGTCTGTCTTTTTATTTTCACAGCAATGTGTGTTAGGACCCAGTACAACGCTTCAGATGGAGATGGCTCCTTAAATGCCCAGCTCAGAGGCAGAAACCCCTGGGCTGTCCCTGTGAGGGGCTGCAGCAGGTCCTGCCTGGCTGGTCATGGGGAACCTGGGCACACCATGGAATGGCTTGGGGCCATTCCTGAGGTACAGTGAGAGGAGCAATAGGGTCGTAAGGGGTGTAGGGATGAGCAGCTTGAATTAATGCAGTGAGGAAATGGCAGTATTTGGTGCAAACCTGCAACAATCAGGCGCTTTTCATGCCCCAGGTCATGAGACAGCTTGTTTGCATGGAAGCAAACTCATAATAAAATAACAAGTGACAGGGAGCCATTTGTTCATTGTCATTTCTTGGACAATTATGGAAGATGAGGACAGTTTTTCCCAGCCTTAGGCTGGGAAAATGACTTTGTAAGTAGTCTTGTCTCCTAGAGGTATGCTGAGAGTATGGGTAAGGCTGCGTCAGTGCCACCAAAGCTCCTGTATCCCCTGGTAAGAACCAGGACCCAGACACTCCTGCTACCTGTTTTGGGTCTGGAAAGAGGCTTTCTGGGAAATAAAGGTTTGACAGCAGGTGAGGCCAGGAGAGCTGGTCAGCCTGCATATAATCTCTGCTTCTGCATTTGGAGGGTGAGGAGACACAGTCTGAGGTGGGATGTCCTGCTTTCAGGAATCATTCTGAAGGTCTTCTCTTTCACTTTCCCACTTCTGTCATTCTTGACTTGCACCACCTTTTTTTTTTATTTATTTTTCACTCAAGGCCTTTTTTGCCTAATTACTTGCTCCTATTCAAGAATACCTGGAAAAGTTTGTCAGATGGAAAAAAGAGTTATCTGTTTTCTCAGTTTCCCAATTTTTGCGTATGTGTATTCTTTTTAACCTCTGCAAATTCTCTAAGAATAGGAGGAAGGAAAAAATGAAGTAACCAAAGACAAGGCAAAATCAGAAAATCAAAAAAAATTCTGAAATTAAATGAAACTGTCATACCAAATTTTTACTAAAACAGTGGGCTGTTAAAATGGCACAGAAAGTGCTCATTTCCATTTGTGATTATTCAAAAGAGTTTTAAAAGGCCATAATTTTTACTATTTCTGCTAGATTTCATTTGGTAAAACCCTTGTACCAGTAGAGTTCAATACCTCCCAGTGATTCTGTGTCTGTGGGATGAACAGTTTGGGTTTGGTTTTCTTTAGAAAAGAGTGGAATTTGGTATGGCTGATGTGCAAGAGGAAAAACTGAAATATAGCTGTGCCCAAGGACAGAAGAGTTAAGAGATTCCCCACCCACACTTGGGACTTTGGGAAGCAAAACTCCTTGCCTGTGACTGTGACTCATTGTGTGAGTCCCACTAGCTCTCTGTAGGTGATAGTTGGAAAAAAAAGGGTAAAAACAAGAGAAAAATATGTGCACTCTGTGTGTGTGATACAAATTATGTGTTCACTTGTGTGGCCAGGCGAAGGTTCTCCTGAAGCTGGGTTAAAGGTGGAAAGACATGGTCCCTGTTAAAAGTAAGAAGTAATGCTATGAGAAAAAGCAAAGCTGAAGTTGGTGTGGTGCATGTAGCATGACTGTAAGTAGCTCAGCAGTATCTGAGCTGTAACTGCTGTTGGAGAACATTGTCCTCTGGAAAACGTTCAACAGGTTCCTGGAAGGTCTGTGGCCCTGGGGAGACTCAGTGTCTATATTCGTGATTTGGAAAACAACCTGAAAGGGCTGGAGATAGCACAAAGATGGTGTGTGACAGTCAAAGCCAAAGAGTTACACAGCTGCATAATCTCTGCAAAAGTGCCATTAGCCATAAGGAGCTGATCCCTTCCATACAGTGCTGGTGAGACCATGACTGTGGGCAGCTTCCACGCCCATAACCCACGTATCTGCAGGGGCCTCAAAAACCCGGTGAGGTGATTTATGATTGTGCTGCTTAGCACACTCAGTGGAAGGCTGAGAGAAGGCTGTGTGGGAGCCACAGCAGATTGTTTTTGTAATTTTTGCTTTGCAGACCACCAAAATTTTCCAGGGGAGATGCAAGCCTGGAATAGCGGCTGTTGAGCTCATAGACTTGCTTTGTTTAATTCTCATTCACAGACTGTTTAACAGGGGCCTGGAGACCCTAGGAACTGCCAAGAGCCAGAGGTTGGCAACCACCAATATCTCTGTAGGAAGAAGGTATGTAAAACCTCTGTTTATTTAATGGAGTTGAAAAACAACCTGAAATGGTATTTTATGTACATAATTGGGCATTGAAGTGACAGATTGAGAGCTCTGGTGGGCTTGCTGTCACCAGTTGGTCAACTCGCTTTTGAATCTGGACAGCCATGCTTGCTGCTGCCATTGGTGTTTCATGGGCTGTGGGGGATCTGAAGGCTCTCAAAACATCTGTGCTTTGTACCAGTTACTTGTAATGCCGGTCTTCATGTCAAAGCCTTTCAGGTATGGTGTCTCCCACAGTCCTTTTAAACAAAAAATTCCAGCAAGGAACTGATCAAATTTTGCCTCCTGTTGTTAATACTTATTTTTAGTTTCAGGCACTTTTGGATGTTGTCCTCATTGCTTGGTCTATCAGTTTTAACGGATAAAGTTTTAAATATATTGTGTTTCAGCCAGAATCCTTTAGGACTGGTGTTAATTCTCTTATTTTCAACTCACAAAGTGTGGGAGTGCCTCTGCCTTCTCCCAGGCTCTTGTGCTCTCTGACTGGTCTCCTTCCACCGCATGTGGGTGATGGGTTCTCAGAGATATCAAGTCACCTGAAATTTAACTAAAGGAGGGAGGGAGAGGGGAGGGGAAGGTTCAAGTGTGCCCTTTGCCTTTATAAAACATGACAAATGGTTTGTGGTCAAGCTGATATCTTCCTGTGTGCTATCAGGACCTGGGCACGGATTTGTAGGAAATGGGTTTTGCTGGTTCTTGTGTGCATGAGCAGAGAGTCTTTCTCAACAGTTTCTTTGATAATTGTTTCATCCTGCTAATAACATTGTCGCTGTGTGGAGGTTCATGTGTGTTTCTGTCCTTTCCCTGTGCTCCCTCCGGTAGCTTTAAACCTGATGTCCAGTTTAAAACACATCTGTCAGCACAGTAAAGGTGTCAGAGACACACCATTCCCACGTTTAATGAAAATCTGTACCCTCGAAGAAAAGAGAGGTGCAAAATAGGCCCCCTTGAAGGAAAAGGCTCCAGTAAGTGCTTGCAGTTTGCTGGAGAATTTCCCATGTAAATACCCCAGCTCAGCCAGCCCCCAGGTTCCCATCAGACAAACATCTGCAGGAGGCCAGATGTTAACCCTTCCAACACACTGCAGTAGTTTTGCCATGCTTCCTTCCTGCTGTTTTCCTCTCCCTCTCCCTTCTCTCCCACAAAGCCCCCAGCTTTACCTTGCCAGATGATGTTTAGAGGTGAGTTTAGGGATGCTTATAGGACATTTAGGGGATGTGCTAGAGCTCAGGGATGTATCTAAGGTAGGTGTCTCCTTGCTTCTCCACTCTAGAGAGCAGGTCATCCCACCTGTGAGACCCATCTTGGGAGGCATCACTCATTCTCCAGGAGTGCCTGTCTCTACAGTGACTCCAGAGAAACTGCAGCGGATCAGACATCTATTTTCCAGACAATTAAATCTTTGAGTTTAATTTTAATATTGCCTTTAATGCAGGTAGTTAAATCCTGAGACCTGCTCTCAGCAGATGTGTTTTTCCAGGTGAAAAGGGAGGGCCGTTTTGTCTCCCTGCTACCCCAGAGCTGCCTTGTGAGATGAGACATGCTACAGTTAAGGAGCCTGGAATGACTGTGCCACCCTTGCCCACACCATGACCATGGCCATTCCATGTTTCCAACTGGGAAGGGAGCTTCCATGCAG
This sequence comes from Manacus vitellinus, assembly GCF_001715985.3. Lineage (NCBI taxonomy): Eukaryota > Metazoa > Chordata > Aves > Passeriformes > Pipridae > Manacus > Manacus vitellinus. The sequence continues at coordinate 13,340,026 of NW_021940682.1, forward strand.
CACAGCAAGTCGCCACCTGAGTGATACGTGCTCACACATATGGGTGCCTCTGTGTATTTTTGGTTCTGCTGCCAACACTTTGGAGAGAGTTATGAGATGGATGAGAGAGATTTGGTCCAGACTTGTGTCTCTATCACAAAATCAGGCTGTGGTTCAGCACCGGGCAGGCTCTTCTGCCCTCAACTTACCCTTAGATGGGGACAGAGCAGCTGATGGAACAATTTGTGGTGTGGATAACTGAAGAGTGCATCTGCAAAATACCTTCTGCTTGCAGACCCTTACATTGCCCTAAAGGAATCAGTCGATTTGCAGGGGAGGATGCTACAGTGCAGGATCCCAGAACTGTTAAAGGACTTAATCCAAACATTCAAGAGTCAGAAAGCCAGTTGGATCCTGACAGGAGGGACATTGGTGCAAAGTCCTTGCTGGGTTTCTGATGCTCAGAAATCTTCCTAACAACCCCCATGTCATGAGTGCTTTGGTGAAGAACTATATAAAAATACCAGAAGTATGTTATGCAATAAGGTGTTTGGGATTACAAGGGAGACCTTGCAAATCTAGCCATGAAGCATCTGCATGGAAAAAAAAAAATTAATTCGCATCTTCTTTCAGCTGCAACCTAAACTTTGTGCTAAGTTAAATCTCCCCAGCCCTGGGCTGATCCCTGTAGCCCCTCCAGGGTTTTCAATGCATCCAACAATGAAAGTGAAATCCAATCCCATCCAATTAGAGGAAAATGAATGGCTCATCTACAATAAATGGGCTCTGAATAACAATAAGCCAACAAGAGAGCAATGAACTGGAGACAGAGTACAATCTTCCTGAATGTTAATCGGCAACTAACTCCACAAGCTTCTTAGGGATGGAAAGAATTGGAGGAAAATAGATTAGGGAAGCTTTAGAGCACATTGCCTTTTAACTGCTTAGGCCTCACATTTTTACCTAAATACAAGAATGTTTCTAATGCTGCCTTTTGCAGAGTGGAGGGAGGGTGTGTGTGATGGGGGTGTTTGTTCTCAAAGTTAAATGTTTTCAGTTTATTTGTAATTTGTCGTGGTAGGTCCTACTATATAGCCTCTACTGTTATTTCATGGTTTTATTTATTCAAAAGTCCTTTTCTAAAATTAAAAATGGCAGAAGTCTTGGAAAATGCTTTCTGTAGATCTGAGAATTTGGGGAATGAGGCTGAATGAATTCAGGAGTTAGCCTGAGACTGAAGAGAAGCTGGAGAGGCAAAAAAGAAAGGATAAGGAAAACTCTGCAGTTCAGCTGCTGAAGTGCTGTCTGTACCAGCAAGGTCCCCCGATGCTGCCTGCTCTCTGGTTCCGCCTAGATGCCTTTTCATGCTGTCAAGGCTAGTAATACCTGAAATACCTCAGCTCAGCTGCCACTTTCCGCTGCCCTCAGCCTCACAGGTAATTTTTGTAAAGCCAGGGAAGATGCAAGCTTTCCTGACCCACCATTAAGAAGCCTCTGCAGCCATGCAGGCTCCATATTCAAGGCAACCAGGTCTCACCAAACTGAGCTGGGCTGTCTATCTTCTCTATTCAGCCTATTAATTCCCTAATAACCTTTGTGGTTTTATCCCCTCCAGACAAGCAGAGATCTTCTTCAGCCAGACCAGCACTACCATCCCCAACTGCCTACCTTCATCCCCAGGAGCCAGCTCAGAGGCCATGAGCAGTGTCAACAGCTGGTGAGGCCTCACCAGGTGAGAGCAGGTTAACCTCACTGCAGCCTCAGTACATGCCTCGGCAAGCTGGTCCTCTGGGAAGTGAAGTGCTCCTGCACTGGTGACATTTGAGGTCCAAGCCAAAAATGGAATGGAGTAACTTTTAAGTCAAATGATACAAAGTGCCTTTGTAATTTATTCTCCTAACAGGGTTTGTTGATGCAAATATGCTTTGTGTGTTGTATTCTTTATCACAAAGGTCTTCCCAGAAGCAGCTCCAAATTTGCTGTGTCATGGCCAAGAAAGCTGGCAAACTGTAGAAAACTAAAGTATTCTTTCTTTGTATGGCAAGAGGAAAATGGAGAGAGGAGCCATATCCCCCTTTCCCTCTCCTAATCTGCTGTACAAGCAAGGGGTCACTTGTATTCTTTCAGAGGAGCAAGAATTTGATAGATATGTAGATCAGCTGTTAAGTAATATACATGTGAAGTTTAAGAGGAATTGGAAGGGAGAATTATTAATTTGTTAAATTAGACAACATTTTTGTCTTGGCAGCACTAAAATAAATTTCCAAAGGCCATTGTTTGTTTGAACAAAGAAAGGAAAGGAGTTGTTAGAAGCAGTTTACACAGCTCAAATGTGAGGGGTTGTGCATTAACAAGACCAGCCCTGGTGCTCAGCATGTAGCACAGAGAACACATTTGCTGTAGTGTGCTGGACACGCTCTGTCCAGCACTTGGGAACAGCATCACACCCTGCCAAAACTTAACATTGAGAGCAAGAAATGCCAAGGGGAACTTCAAATTCAACATACATATTTTTTCTAAGAAGTGACTTAAACTGTTGGACAGGACAAGGCAGTGGCCAGTAGAAGCCCCTGGCTTTGACCATTTGGGGAAAAAATGCTGGTCCTTTCCCTTTCAGCAGCCTCAAAGCACCATCATCCTTCCCCTATGTTCCTTCAAACACTCAGCAGTAAACACAGGCCATTTGCTAGAGTCTTCCACTTTGTTTTGTTTCTTGGCTTTGACTGTCACCAAACACAGAAGCAATTCTTTGGTTAGTTGGGGATTTTCAATGCAAGAGGTTTGTTCTGCAAGTCCTGTGAAGAGTTAGGAGTGCTTTGCTCCCCAGATAAGGTGCAGCATAACATTTAGCCCAGGCCCAAGCATCTTAAAAAGCATAAAAAATCCTAGCCTTATTGTGCAAGAACTGCATGGCTTTATGCTCATCATATGACAAAAAGGGAATGGTACCAACAGGTTAAATCAGTGGTTCATAAAAACAGATTCTGGTAACTGTTTACCCCAAACAGCAACACCTGTTCCTCATGTGTAACAAGTTGCTACTCATCATGGGTGTCACAGTGAAGGGTAAGGATAGGGTAAGGACAATTCTGATGAAAATAAACATTTTCTGTGAGAGCTTGAGAGTAGGCATTTTCATTTAGAAGAGCAATATCCCATGAAAACCAGTTCCTTTTTCATAGATGCTCATCATGTTTTCATTTTTTGACAGAAAAGGGAACCATCTCCACTTTTTTCTGTGACCATCATACATCCAAAGCACTGCAGCCCAAGGGCTGACGTCCATTTTCTTTTGGCACTGGACCACCTCTCCCATGAAGACCTGCACCAGGGGCTCCTACAAAGCTCCTGCCACTGTTTCACACAGTGGGCAGCTGAGATGCCCAATGGATGGATGATTTTCTCTCAGCCAGGAGTGCTTCCTCACCAGAAACTTCAACATCAACCCTGAGGTAAGGTGGCTGCATTTTGGAGACTTAGGGCTGCCCTCATTTCTCTCCCTCATCCCAGCTCCAAATCTCCCTGTGACCTCGCAGTGGCAGCCTGGCCTGCAGCAAGCTGGCTGCAACGCTGGCAGAAAAGAACTTAGAACTTGCTTACAGCATAAATCTTAGCCTGGCCAGGCTACAGGGAGAGCTTGCTGCTGAAATCTTTGCTCGTGGCAAAAATCTCAGTGCCTTGGACAAGGTGTGATCTTCCTGCTTCAGTGGCCATGGTGGGCTGCTCCAGGTCAAAAGCATTTTTGGCCTGGGGATCTTGTGTCTCCCCTCAGGTCACCTACCAAGCTGAGGACCTCCATGTCCATGCATGACCCAACCCTGGGTCATCCATATAAAATGCTTGAAAAATCTCTTTTAGGTGCCTCCATCAGCTGCATCTCTGTTTGGAAACTAAGAAACATAGACCTGTGCCTTTAACCTTGTTTGGTCTTAGCCCCTTACTTTTAAATTCTTTACTAGGGATAGATGTTCCCTGTCATATTTTGTAATCCCAGCCTGCTGAAGAGGCTGATGCCCAGAGCAGAGCACAAGGCCAGCGCTGCCCTGGCACTCTCACAGGGCTGTTCCCACTGGAGCTGCTGGAACAAAGCACTGTTTGAGACTGGCTTTGGCGGCCCATGGCTCCCTATGGGGATCTCTTCCATTTCAGAAAAAAATCTGGCAAATTTTTGCCTTTTCTGTCCTGATGTTTGTGACTGTTCCCACGTCAGGAGGGGTAAGTCAGGAACAGAATGATTCGGGTCCTGCAGGCTCCCAGCAGAGCACCAAAGACCAGACACCTTTCCCTCAACAAGTTTTATGAATGTTGCATAATTTGTGGGTTGATAATTAATAACTAACTCCTGCTATAGTAATCTGCTTTTGCTCTCCTCTCTGGTATCTACTGGCTGGGAAATCAAGGTGGGTTAAACAGCATTATAAATAAGGTAAAATTTTTCCCCAGGTAGTTCTTAGAGGGGATGGATGCTCAGATGACATTTTTAATTACTGACATGAGCATCTTTACTGATACCAGGAGTATCAGTGGTCTGAAAGGGAGTGCTTATTGAGAAGCGTAAATTGTTTATTAAGTAATATTTTGAAAGGAAAACACCTGTTTTAGGAGGATATCTGTCTGGATGGAGGCTTCCTGTGCTGAACTGCATTGTACATGTGGGACCCAAAGTGGCCTCGTGGGTGGGCAATACTGCTCTACCATGAGACCAGCTGTACCTGTCATGGCACCCATGCCCAGGAGAGTGTGGGATACGACATAGCTTTCTCACTTCAGTTACCCCTCTTCAAAAACAGAAGCAGATTTCCATCTTTTGTAATTTCCAGAGGCTTTACAAAGGGAGTCAAGTCTCAGGCCAGAGCTGCAGGTGGCCCTTTGGGTGGAGGTGTACAACTTGAAGTTCCCAGCTCCTTTTCTAACTTTAGACAGTCACCATCTCCCACAGTTATCATATAAACACATGCTGTTTACATTCAGATTTATCCCTGCTACTGTCTTTCAAAGTCTCTTGGTAACCCCTTCCACAATCAGCTTGCTTTTATTTGAGTGACTGACCCTATAGACAGCGGCAGATACTCTGTTCCTGTGGATCTCCTAGGGGAGCTCAGCTCTCTAGCCCAGTATCTACATCCAGTGTGTCCATCAAAATTCAGGAACTACCATAATGCTGTCACACTCCTACAGCCCAAACTCAGACCCAGCTTTTCCAATGCACAGCTCTCTGCCTCAGTTTTATTAGCTGTAGGACTGCAGGAAGGAACATCTCGGATCTTCATGTGCACCTTTGCTCTGCTCAGCTTGCCTGAAAAGAGAGATTTTAGAATATCTTTGTCCCGGGGCAGCCAGGATTTAGTCTGCAAGCTCTAGCTGCCCCCTCCACTTTCTGAGGGGTTGCAGGCCTGCCACAGCCTTAGAGGCTGCCAGAGTGTAGCACAGTTCATTTGAATTTGAATAAAGTACTGAACTTTATTTTGAGCCCTAAAATTCAAATCAAAATGCAATGAGCGCACGCCTGGAGGATGTGGATTTAAAAAAGAGCCACTGAGCTCTTTTTCAGAGCTATCCATGTTTCCCATCTCTCTGGTTTTATCATCTGGAGAGCAAACACTAAAAAAAAAAAAAAAAAAAGCCTCTGCATCCCAAAACATGGACCTCACTGAAAGATTTTCACTGACATTTTTCCGGTGACAGGAAAAAAAATGACTCCTTAGGCAAGATATCCTTGTTTATTTCTCATCAGAATAAAATTCTGGTTAACACAGAGAGGCTACCCTAAATATCTTAGGAGGGCTTGTTTGTTTGTTTGCTTTTAAAAAAAGGGGGAAAAAAACCCTAAACCAGTAAAGTTTAATACCAACTCAGATTTTGACAATTTGGGCAGAGTTATGTTGTTTTGGAAACACAGTCAAACCTGAAAATTATCTCAAAGTTTGCTGTAGGAAAATGGCTGCTACATTAAGTGGGTCTAGCAAAAAATGCTCAGTAGTTTGTCAGAGAGAGAGAAAAACAACCACCCTGTCCCTGGAGTTACCAGGGCTCCAAATTGGGGAGACTCACCAGGTAATCCTTTTTCAGCAGAGGCTTGCAGAGAAACTATCAAGCCAGTGCAAGAATAATAAAAACGTTAATTATAGGCTTTCTCTCCCTACAGAACACATGGATTTTAATGCCTCTTGCAGGGATTTATCACACATGAGAATGTGGTATATTTTTTACTGCTACTTCTTGCTCTTTTACTCATGAAATACAGGAGTTCTCCAAATATGATGTTCTCAAAGACTAAATCCTTAGCTGGTAGAAAATGGGATAATGCAGCTAATTCTCTCTGCAGCTATACTGATTTGCACCAACTGCAGATCAGCCCTGTTACATTACCTGGCATAGAGTGGAGTTGCCTTAATTCTTTTTTCTTTTCTCGATTTCAGTTTCAAAAATTAAACTGTCTTACAAAGTACATGTTTACAAATGAGACAAAACCCATTACACTGAAACTATTTAACTGTAAGCAGGTTAGATCAGCTGTCCTATGATAACAGCTTCTGATATTGGTGTCTCTTTTTCATGCAGGCTTAAAACTTTACTTGCAAAATCTCCTTGTATTCCTTTGAACTCCCTTGGGAGATTAAAAACAAACAAAAAAAAATACTCCAGTTAACACTCCCTCGTTTCATTTTTAAAGGTCATGCTTAAAGCTGGCAGTTGTTATAGGATCTGTCCTCTGTAAAGAAAAGTCTTAACTAGCCAGGCACAGACTTAACCTCACCATCGAAAAACTAACATTGTCACTAGGATATGGAGAAACCATGGTGAAGAACTAGCAACAGCCAGACCACGGCAGAATGAGCAGTCGGCATCTGCTCGGTGGGCCTTTATCATGCAGTGTTGTATGTACGATTCAAAATGCACAGAACGATTGTTGAAATGATGTAGACAAATTGACTCAAATTAGTTTAGCATGGGCCATGCAAAGTTTAAGCTTGTTGAGCCCAGACACATAGCAACAGCCTCCGCGCTTCGCGAGGCTCCGTGTTCGAAGCGCTAGCAGGAAAAGTGGTATTCCAGCCCACGTTCACGGGGCTTGCTTTTGTGCCTGCCTGCCTCTTTTCTTTTAATTTTGCCTGCCTCTAGAAAGTCTTGGCAGAAGCAAGCCCTGCTGAAGACTACACTAGCACTGATAATTTTATAGAAGTACTTGTGAGCTTTAATGTCATTTTATACTTCCTTAATCTTTTGACTGTTACTTAATGACAAACAAATCCCCAAAGAAGTGGGGAAGGGGGGAAGATTAAAAGGATTTCGAGATTGTATTCTCTGCTTTCAGTCAAACTGTCCCAAATCCTGCCAACACAATTCTCTAGTGCCCTATGACACCCCTCCCCAGACCACCAGGAGTGAGTTTCTTATTGTATTTACAGTAATCTAATTACAACAGTTCTTCAATTCACAGCCAGCTTTGGTATACAGACTTTAGCAAGAACTCTCCTCTCAGTGCAGATTGCAAACTTTAATCTTTTAAACTAACACAGAACATGCCCCTTCCCCCAAAAAAATTTCTGAAATGCCTGTGTAAGCTACTAAGATGTGTTCTCCCTCCCACGCCCGCCAACGCTTTGCTTATCTTTTTGTTAAGTTTTTCTTTGTGCCAATTTACTGCCTAAGGTAATGAGAGAGTTCCTGAGAGATAATATTCTGAAAGGTTATAAAATGATGGTAAAAACAGGTTGCCTGTCAGAAAATTTGTTTTAAAAATGTCTCTAAATATGTGTAGTTACCTTAATTTTTTTTAACTTCTTCCTGCATTTTCTAGTTGAAGAAGCAGCTATGTAGAAGAAATATAGTCTGAATGTTTTACTTAAAAATGAAATAGTCTTGGCATAAAATTGTCGTTGCTCAAAGTCATTTGATGCAAATCTTAAAGCCAATTAACTTTATTTAGAAGAATCAGATGACAAAAGCAGACGGAGTTTGTACCTAATAAAAATGTCAAGAAAATGAAGATAGAAATTATTGTTTTACATGAAGCAAAGTATAAAACAAAAGTAGCATCCACAGTGAATTAGCAAATCGGGACATTCTTCGTGCATCATTGCAGCCATCTAGCTCTATACACAAGTATTGCACCGTTCAGTGTCAGTTCCATCACAGGTTTTTCTCTTACAGCTTTTACAGTAACAATGGGTTTACCAATTAATATCTTCAGCAAGTCTGAGGGAGCTTTTATCTTCTTCCAGTCTGGCATTTGAATTTATCAGCTCACATACAACCTAGTCTTGAACTCACTAAAGATAATAAAATCTTCACTCCTAAAGAGATTAGGAATAATTTCAGTCCAATATTACTGTAGAACTTGGGTCTTCCCCCGTACTGTGTTCTTTAGAAGATGCACAGAGGGCAGAAGTAATGTATGCTCATGTTACATTTATGAGTGTTCCAAATACTCAGTTTGTCCTTTGGTGTCTGGTTGGTTGGTTTCTGTGAGGCTTACCAATCATTTTGCTTTCTAGTAGGTTATCAGCAGTTCTTGTCATGTCAGAGTTGTTTTAATATTTAATTCCTCCTGTTGAGATACATTGCTGTGTAAGCTGAAATGAGTGGACAGTCAAACCTCAGCTATTTCCTAGTATTGTCTGTGAACCTTGAAAAACTGGGAACATAGTAGTGTCTTTCTGGTCTCTTGAAAAACTGCTTCTAATGTGCTTTGGTGCTGTTTTCCTCCAAGCAAACTGTCCATGGTAATCCTCAATAAATGCAGCAATTATTCAGTTTGTAAAATCTTTAGGTTTCTAGATAATGTGTATGCTCTGCTCAATCCAAGGAACTCAGAATAATTAAATAGCTTTGAAAAGTTCATATGAAAGAGATAGCAGCTGCTTGAAAACCTCCAAGCTTTCACCAAAGTGTTTTGGAAATGACAGATTGTACGTAGTAGTTAATTTCTGTGAAATTTGACTTCAATTTTAATCTCTGGGATAATAGATCTAATACTCACAGTCCAGTAATTTATCAAGTTGGACAAGGTACAGGAAATACTCCTAGCCTTATAAAAACAAAGTTCATTACCAGTTTGGGAGATATTCTCATATCAGGGACTCGGTCTCTATCGAGGGGGAAGATGCTGCATTGTGAAGTGCGGAGCAGGGAATCCCGAAGCGTATGAATGCCATCTGCTGGCACTAAAAAATATGACCCTCCACCTACCTTGAAGGCGGGTATGGAGCGCCAGATCTCGATTCTCGGATTGGCATGAGCCAGTCACGTTATTCCATATATAAACTCACGTCAGTACAAGAAGAATTAAATTGCAATCATATAAACCCTCCTTTAATGGGTATCTCTGTGCCTGAGCATTAGGTTTGTTTAATGTTTTATGTCATTTGGGCTTAGCTAGATTAGGAATAAAAAGACATCTGTGCTTGCAGCTTTGCTAAATATCATGTTTAGATGGACTAATCCTCATGTAAGTTTATATCCATTACACTGTGGTTTTATTGTTTTACATGCAATGCTGCACGGAAAGGGTTCTCCCAGCAAAGCCAGGTTTAGCCCGGGCGATTTCCTCTCTCTGGGTTCATAACCAGCTTTCCTTTTCAGGGCAAAAATCAGGCTTGCTCCAGAAGGGAGTCTTGGGAGAATGAACTGCCCAGGAGGACCTAGGGGTGAAACACAGAGCAACCCAACCAGACAGAGAGAAGCCCACACTACTACAGGAGCTCGTAGCCTCTGTGAAATTCTTGGGGTTCAAAGTACAGAAAACAATAATTAAAAAAAAAAGGTGTATTTTTAAAGCAGACTAGAGTCCAACAATTTGCACAGGTCAAATAATTATGAATTTTAGAAATATTTCATGAGTATTTTAAGGTCTATCCTTTCAGCACACTCCTTCAGGAACTGGTAGTTCAACCTGGAGTATGATGCTAAAAGGTAATCTCTTCCTGAATACAAGCCCATGCCTTGTATCGCTGCTGGCAGAGACCTGTAACCCATCTACCTTTATCGTGATGGGACAAAAAATCAGGAAATAAAAACTAAGTATGAGCCCTCACCATGGCTTGTCCATCTCTTCTGGGCTGATCTCAGAGTCCAGACGGGGAGGTGAGGTTCCTGAGTTCACCTCTAGATTTTGACTGAGCCAGCTGAGTGTGGGCCCTGCTCTTTCTTAGCTGCTCATGTCTGGCAGGAAAGCTGGCAAGAAATAAACCCAACCTGTCCTCTCATTTCTTTTTTTTTTTTTTGTGAGACTAAACCAGAGAAACAGCCGCTGACTAGGGACTTTCCAGCTCACACATCCAGTTCTTTGAGGAAACACCAGATCTCAGTTGAAATGCCCTTTATCACAGCAGTGCAAGGTACAACCTTTCCAAATTTGACACAGACCAACAAACACAGAGAAACTGAAAAATACAAAATGTCAAAGGGATTTGGCTCCTGAGCTGTTTAGATTTATGGACAATTCATTCTCTCTCTCCATAGCATTGTTCCAGACAATAAGAACTGTAAGATGTCATGGATGGAACAGCTGTCATGGGAACTTCCACTTGGGGGGAAAGTATGTAACCAAGGTGTGTGATTTAATCTCTGTAGAAATGGGAATGATTTGAGTGGTTTTGCTTGGAAGTATTAGGCTGAATTTAGAGAGTATGTTTACAGTTTTTAATCAGAATTATCACACTGTCATTTCGTAATCAATGAGTAGTCAGAACATTCCTTTGTACATGTTTGATTAATTGTCTTGGGTCTATCCATGAAGAAATGGCACCACCTCCCTCATACTCCCCATAATGCACAGTGGATATGATACACTGTATTTTGTCCAAGAATGGTCCATTCTTGTGAGGCTTTACCCTTTCCATGATTCATCTCAGAAAGATGTCTTCTCTTATTTTTTACTTTTTTTTTCTAGGTACTTCGTGTTGCTCAGAAATGACCCAAAGCTAAGCAAGCTGGGAAGGCTCTCATTATCTAATGCCTGAGCGCTGAAACAGGGTCAGAACCAACAGTGCAGCTAATGATGGCAAGTGGTTAATGATGGGTCAATGAAGGGATATGACTAATGAAGGGAAAAGGATTGCAGAAATGCAAAGTCACTGAGTGCACTGTATGGCAGATAAAAACTCCCTAAGTCCTTGTAACCCCAAGCCTACAGTCATGTTTTCACCCTCCCACTCCCTTTCCTGGTAGCACAGCAAGAATTTCCAAATCACCCATGGTAGGACCTGGCAAAGCTGCAACTCCCACTACACGAGTTCAGGCTGACCACACACACCCCCAGCCTCTGTCTGCTCCATGGGATGTCAGAGAGTTGTACTGGCATGTCCTCTAAGCAAGGACAGCAATCCCAACAATTCTTTAAAACAAAAAGGAGTTCTGTGTCTTCTCCAGACTGTTAACTGCATTACAGGAGTGAGTCAGTGCTTTAAAATGCAAGTAATTAATAATTACTCTCATCATCACTGCTATTATTTTTATTCCTTTTCTTTAAGGGAAAAAGCAGTTGAAGGAGAGGGTTTGATTCAAAAATCAGGAGAAGGAAGGAAACTATATTCCACATACTGAAGAAGGGTACAAAACCATTGTGCAGAATCTAGATGTGGTTGTATACAGGAGTCTAGGGTTTGTGAAACCATGTGATTTCCTTTACTTTTGAATGTTCCTTTCATTCACCCGATATGCCAACTGTAAGTATGGAGTGATCAGGCAGAGATCAGACACAACATTAGAAAGCTGTAGGATCACCAACTATTCACTCCTTAATAGTGTCAATAGGATCTTACTTTTTATTTAAAGTAGGTGACTTGTAGTTCAAAAGTGACACAAAGGTACTTTTTGTAACTTTTTCCACACCTATTTTACATCTCTGTGTCATATTTGTCTTTTCATTTGTAGGAATAAACACAATAACAGCAAAAATAATCTCTGGTATGTCACTACTGTGATAGGCACAACTTGAGAACAGGGCAAGCTGCTGGCTCTCTTGACTTAGAGCTAGCATTGATCAGACCATTTACTAGAACTTAAGACAGACCCTGGGGTGGTTTACTGTTATGCTGCTACCTCTGGAAGGTACCAAGAGTACCTGAAAGCACTTGCTTATCTATAATCTGATAATTAAATAGCTGTAACTAGTCTGGAGATCTCTGCCTGATTTTTCAAATGCTTGTGTGTCTCATCAGTCCACTGGGAAGAACAAGGAAGCAGAGCAGGGAGTTGAATGTCTAATTAAACAGGTGAAAGGCAGGTATCCAGCTCTGCAGAGACATCTTGGGAGAGAAAAGCAAGGAAAGAGGTGCTCAATGCCTTTACATGCCTGGGTTTTATCTTTGGTTAGTCGTAACCTCAAAAACATGGAAGAACTTCTTGCTGCATATATCTGTAAATCTGATAATGTTAATAATGTTAATAATGTTTTATTTCACAACAAAAATGGGGGCATGGTAGAGATAGACTTGAGGAGTGACTTCATGCTTGGCACAGCGTATTATTTTAAATGTCAACCTCTTGGGGAAGGTTCCCATGCCAACAATTTTCTTCAGAGGTTCGACACTATGAAAGTGGGTGAACACATACCCAACTGATAACTCATTCAACCTTCCACCTTCATAAAACAGAGCAAAAAGTCTTACAAAAACACACTAGTAAGTAGAGCACACAGCTGGGAAACAGCAAGAAGGACATTTTATTTAAAAATTAATAACAAAAACCAAAGCGTCACAAAAGAGCTGCTGCATTTCTATGCAGCATGCCACACCTAGGAGATTAAACAGAAATATTATCATCTATACCTATTTATTCAAGGCAGGGATCTGACCTTTCCAGGCTCATTTGTTTCAGCAAACTTTGCTCATGCTACTCATGACTGCTCGTATTCACAGGACTTGCAAGATTAGAACATCAAATAACTGCTGATAATACAAAGACAGTGTAAGACAGGAGGAACAATAGTGTTTCTTCTTATGTAATTATCTTTTTTGTTTCTTTAAGACTCTGAGAAACCACTTCAAATATTTTGATCAGTTTCCTGTCAAAGGTAAGTTCTTTAGTAGGCCATTGTACTTCTATAGATAGGAAGCTTTTCTGCGATTGTTGCGAATCTCAATTAATACATTAAACCAGGTACTGCAGTTCTACTAAATACTATTATTGTGATTATTTTATTCCATGTTTGTCAACGTCTACCCAAACATTTTCTCAGCTCTACAGAAGAAATGCCACCCTGCAGGTTGAGCAACAGATCCAGACTGCCTCAGGGGATGAGTGGCTTCAGTCTTGTCCCTTGACCCCAAAATGACACCGTGGCCTGACCTATAAAATGTGGACAATAGAATCTATTCACCTTTGTAAACACTAGGGCAACATATGGTTGAACAGTAGTATGTAAATTTAAAATCTTAATTAAACTGAGGCAGAGAGCCAAGTAATCACAAGACACACACTACTTGAAGCAAGCTCATTAATAGTCCTGCTGCTGGAACCAGTTTCTTAATGGCTCAGTAATGAGCTGACTACAATCTGCAAAACCACGGATCTTGATAATTTTTTAAGTAAATAATTAGATTGTAATAATGACTTGAACTTGTGTGTGCACATGTAACAAAAAAAACGATACCTCCAAGCACTTAACAGACTAAGACTTAAAATCTGTTCTTGCTTATTCCCAAATTGTATTGGTATAACTCTGAAGTCAGCTGTGTTACAGAAAGGAAGGAGGATACTCTGGTTTTTCCGTCAGTACCTGGCACTGTCATGGGACTTCAGTAGGATGTTTAATCTGTTACTTTCTGACCCCTCAATCAAAGATGTTGCACAACCAACATTGAGTTTCTTCCCTTGCATGCTCCAGTCACCCCGTACTCCAACCAGACAGACAGTTTCATTTGCTATGAGATGAGATGCACCTGCAGGTAAGGTATCATGCTTAATCAAGCATGTCTCTTCATATGCAGTGACAACATTACATACATTTGAGTAGGGTATCCTGCTCTTTCATTCCACCCTGGTTTTGTTAGTAGGAACGTTGGCCAGCAGCCTCACTACCAACAAATGTTGGATATTAATCTCCCTCCTTCCCCTCCTTTCTTCTTTCCTTCCTTCCAGCACATTATTAACCTAGGTCATCTATTCAGGGAACTCATTTTTAAGCCTCAAGATAGATTTATATTTCTAATTTGCAAAAGCACAGTCCTTGCCTAATCTCTCTCCATTACATCACAAGTATGGATCTGCAATGGAGATGTATTCACATCCATGGCACACAACTTAGAAAATGACACCCCATAAGGTCCATCTCCAGCCTTGGCTGCTCCACTTCACAGTCTCTAGGAATGGATCAAACGAAACAGCACATGCAGTATCTCACATTGCCTTCCTCATTCAACATGTCTCCTGTTTAGCAAACAGTTCAGCAGGAGTTTGCTGTCCAGTCACATGCCCGCAGAGTTCAGCAGACACATGCTCTCCCCACAGCTTTGACTTTTCACAATGTTTACCTATAATGGGAAAATGGAACTGCAAGGCCTAGGAATTCAGCAGACACTCATCAGATTTTCAATTAACTTCTGCACTGAGAGCAAAAGACTTCTTTCAGGGCTCTTTCCTACATCTACATTGAATCCGATACAGTAAAATCCAACTCTGGCTGCAGCTCCCCACAGATACTGCAGCAGTAGAAGCAACCACAATCCTCATAATGGAATACAAAACGTATATATTTTTACTTCAATTATTTTCTGCATCTATAATCATAGTGCATTCACAGACAAAATCTAAAACCCTATAATCTAAATGAAGGAACCACTCCTCCACCAGGGAAGACAGAATGTTGTATTTTTTCCATTTTAAAATTGTTAAGAAGGTAATTATATGCTATTTGCAATGAAGGAATGTTACTTATTTCTCAGTAAGATCAAATAATATAAATAAGTCTTGACTGAATATACCAACAGCAGACCATCTTTGAAACTATTTATAAAGGAAATGTTCAGTGAATGAAAAATTAAATGAGACCAAAAATAGTCATGATGATATCTCTGCAACCAAAACCTTTTCCTCAGCTTTGACGTTGGTTTAGCAAAGTAACAGGGACACTGCTCATTTGTTTTCTGTTGTTCACAGAGATGTCTGCCTGAAGTTATTTCAGTTACTACACCTGTTAGTGAAACTCCTCTGCCAGCGGCTGTGGTTTAATGAGGAAGTTGGTTCTTTCTGTCAACTCAGCAAAACACTTGACTGAGTCCTTCTGTGCCATCCTAAGTCTTTCAGAGTCTGAAAAGGTTTTAATCTCTGCAATGCCTTTAATTTTCAGTTACTAGGAGGCAAAACATTCTTCGATGCCTCATGCTGTAAAGTTTATGGGTGATTAACTCTACTACAGAAAAAATATTCAAGCAGCAACTCTTTCTGTTGCCACGAGAAGCTACAGGCACCGCATGCAAAGAAAACACTATGTATGGCTGGGCCTTAGGGCAAGGGATGAATAGCAGCTACAGGTAAATATCCTCATCTCAAAGATCAAAAAGGTGGCAACAGTTGTTGGCAGGGCTTTTTAGTACCAGGCAGGTAAACACTCTCTATAAACACTGAGTTCGGAGAGTCCCTGACCAGTCCTCCCAGACGGAAATCAAGATCCCAGAGCAGAACTCCTCTGAGCCTGTGTAGCATTTCCAAAGAACGCAAATAGTTCATGCACTCTGTGTGTCTCCCACGTCCTGGGAGAACCCAAGGGGTGCTCCCTACCAGACACAAGCCTTGCTTTTTCACTTGGATTCTCCCACGTTGGTGCTTTCACTGTTCAGATCCAAACCGAAGAATATGGCTGGTATTTGTTCAGCAGGTCAGGAATGCCACGTCTCTGTTACCAGCAAACCCCTCCGAGCCCATGCAGCATTGCTCTTATGGATCACATTGATGCACAAAGGAAGGAGGAAGTTTAGGTGGTATGCTGCCTATATTTTTTTAAACTCACAAAGCATTTCATAGGGTATGTATTCCTGTGCGGCTGAGAGTTCTGTTTCCGAACTCATATTCGAAGTACCTGTGACTTTCCTCTCTCCCTTGGCCATCCAGCACTTCCTTGTCTAACAAACTTGAAAGTCACTGTTCATCCCCAGAGATCCTTAGAGATGTACACGGAGAGGTCAAAAAGAAGGGGACGAGCACCAGAAAACTTGTCTTTCCCCAGTTATTCTCATTGGTGTAGTTACCTAGAAAGCCATGCCCACAAACCATGATGACCACAAGTTTATTCCCTACAGGCTGCATGTGAGAAGCTCTGCTCACTCGAATAACAGCTGGGATACAGGGTGCAATGTAAACATTGCTTAACGCAAACCCAGATCTTCGGGATTAGCGACGCGGCTTCACATCGCGCCGCTGCCCTGGGCTGGGTGCAGCTCCTCGCAGGACAGTGCTGCTCCGTGCCGCACGGAGCTCCTGCAGCCTCCCCGCTGTGCCAGCAGCACGGCCAGGGCGCCCCAAGGGCGCATCTCTTCACCCCGACTCTCGCCCGAGGCGCTTCCCAGCCCAACCGAGCGCCGCAAACCCATCTCCTGCACCGCGCAGCATCTCGGTCAGCTACGGCAACGCCGTCACCCCTTCCCTCCTGTCCTCTGCCCTGCCACTACCCGGCACCTTCCTTCGCCTCGGTGCCCTGGCCCTGCAGGACCCTTCGGGGGCTGCCCCGTTCCCCGCAGGAGGAAGGTGCCCCCGGGCCTGTGGAAGCCACGAGGGTCGGGCGGAGGCCTGCGCAGACCCCCGGGGGGCGGCCCCTCTGAAGGAGCCGGCAGGGACGTGCGGCGGCGGAGGGGGCGGCGGCCAGCGGGGCTCCGGCGCGGGCCCGGCAGCCCCGGGCGGGCAGGGGGCGGGGGCGGCGGCGCCCCCCGGTCGCCGAGGGGCCGCGCCGGGCGCTGGGGCGGGGTCTGCGGGCGCCGGCAGGGCGGGCGGCGGCGGGCGCCACGTCGGCAGCGGGACGGGCGGAGGAGTAAAGTCTGAGCGGAGGCGGCTGAGCGAGCCGTGACCCGCCGCGCGGTGAGTGAGGGAGCGAAGGAGGGCTCAGCGGCCGCTGCCCCCGGCCCCGCCGTCAGCCGAGAGCCCCCCGAGCGTCCTTCCCGCCGCCGGTCTCTTCCTCCCGCGCAGGAAGGGAAACTTGGGGCAGGGGGCGGAGGGGGCCCCGGCGGAGCCGCTGCGCGGAGAGGCGGGTCCGGGAGCGGAGCCGCCGCCCGCCACCTGCCCCCGGCGCGGGCTCAGCCGGCCGCCTTTGTGCTTCCTGCCGCGGCTCCGCGGGCGGGAGCGCCGGGCCGGGGGTTAGCGGCTCCGCCGCGGCCTTGGCTGCCACGTCAGGGCCGCCGCCCTGCGCCGCGGTGCCGGCGGTGCCTGCGGTGCCTGCGCCGGCCCGGCGGGGACGCAGGCGGGGGTCGCTGCCGGGCCGCCTCCGGAGCTCCGCCGGGCACGCTGGTACCTGCGAGGGGAGGACGTGGCGGGGGTGCGGGGCTCCGGCCAGCAGTACGGGGGGTGTGGCGGCGGCTCCTCGGGTGCGGGACCGGGAGCGGAGTGGGCTGTGCCCTGCCGCTGCCGCCCCCCGGGCCGGGCGCCCCTGGCTGAGCGGCCCCCGCCCACCTGGGAGGGAGTCGCGGTCGCCTCGGCCTCGCTCCTGGATGAGCTTGTTCTCTCCCCCGTGAACTTCTCCGAGCCGGGAGACGCTTTCTCTTGGGTTTTCTTCTTTTTAAACTTTGCTGTGTTCAGATGTTTGCTTTAGTTGTCTCCTCTTTGTTTCATCTATGTATCTTCAAGTCCAGCTCGATGGAGTAGGGTATGAAGAGTTTTTTTATGAACTGTAAGGGACCAGCCTAGTTTGCCATATTCACCCAGTCTAGGCGTTTATGTGGTGTGGCCTGGAAATAAAAGCCAGTTATTGTAGCCATACGACTGGTTCTGGTCATTGTGCAAAGTGCAGTGGCAACCTCTGCAGATGCAATTAAATGCTTCCTTCTGCTTGTTTAATTGGGCTGAAAATGAGAATTCTGATTCAGGATGTCACTCTGTAAGGAAGATAAATACCAAGTGTAGGTAGCCTGCTTCAGTGTGTCCACTGCTGTGCTTCAGGCAGCAAATCTCTGTATAATTGGAAGGCTACATACAGGATAACTTCATTTAGTATGTAAGTACTGGTTTGTATGCACATCAATTTTAAGACTGCTAAGTAAATACCATCCAGCACTTTTTTAGAAATCTTTTCTGTTAAACTGTGGTTAAATATTCTGTAGAGTTAGTGTTGCCTCCTCAGTATAGAAATGGACTGCATTGCAAATGCACAAACCGAAAAGTGGTCCTTGTCCAGCAAGTGACCAGGTCTAAATGTCAGGCAGGAGCCAACAAACAGGTGGTGGATGCTAGGGAAAAAACTCTTTATTTCGTTAGCAAGGGTGGCAAGGAAGTTCAGAAGCTGCTTTATCGCTCTGGCTGTTAGGTACTGCTGGGTTTTGTCTTTGAGGGCCTTCTGGAAAAGGAGATCTGAGACATGTGGAGGTCAGGCATTGGGGAAGTGTTATGAGAAATGGGGATGGTTCTGCTTCTGAAAACTGAGCTAGCAGGAGGTGGAGGGTGACAGGACTGGTAAATGGAGTTTTCATTGTCTTTCTGAAGGTATGCCTTCCACCTTGCTGGAATTTACCATTGAATTTCTAGAAAACAGTTTTGGAGGACTAGAAAAGGGGAATCCTGGTTTCTGCCACCTTTGATTTGGTATCTTGTGAATCATTGCAGCGGAGAAAACTTGATTGCCAACATCAGGCATTCCCCAGAGCCGCTTCTGGAGCCTGGTCTATATTTTAGTGAGAGCGATGGAGAAATACAATGTGGTAATGTCCCAGTCAGAGTTAAGGGGGTTTTTTTGCAGGAGATATAGCTCAGTTTTGCCTTAATTGTGGCACGTGTTTGTTTTTTGAAACAGACATGTTGCATTACCTTCCCAGCTGTGTACTGTACCTTCCCTGCATACTGTGAGCCTGTTATGTACATTTCTTATGACAAACTTAGTATCTTTTGGGGGAAGTTGTAGCCCATCCTCCTGTAGCCTTAGAATTAAGCTGTGGTTCACACCTGGGAACTTCTGATTAACTCTTTGTAATCTTTCTTTGCAAACTGTAGTCTTTTTTTTTCCTCTGAAATGGGCATGCTTGCTTCCAAGCCAGTCCTGCTGTATATGTAAATCTGAATTTTGAAACCTGGCTTTTAAACAGAAGGCTTGTTGAAATGCTAGCTATGCTCTTGGTTTTTAGCCACATGCTTTCTACATGCCTGGATTTGTTTTTTTTACTTTAGTGCTGTAGTGCATTACCTTAGTGCATTGACTCTTTCTTCTTGCAGAATTCTGCTCAGTCAACTCTGTCCCTTGCATTAACAAACTGAAAACCACATTTCCATGTCAGCTGTGCTGAGGGTTATGGCTGAGAGAACTAACAGCACTGGGCACAGTTACGTGTAACATGTCACAAGCCCCACTCCAAGGTGTAAAGCAGGGAAGCTGATATGAGGGGTTGTTTGTGCAGCTTGAAGCAGTACCCTGAAGAGCAGCCATTGGTGGGTGAACCTCTTTTGGCTTCATGCTTATTTTCTCATTTAATTTGGAGAGTAGAGCACTGTTTCAGAAATTTATTGCTTGAAGTATCATTTGCAAAAAATTTTTTTTTCATGTACTTGAAATGCATCGGGTTCATTCATAAATCTGCTGCAGCTGCTGAAAGGGGGAGGAGAGCTGTGCATGTGGCAAGGGTTGATTGTTTTCCATCAGCTCCATAGCCAAGCTTCCTAACTGCGTAGCTGGTGGACAGAAGGAAGACAGCTTTTTTTGTGGTGGACTGAGACGAGGCGATCAGTTTGTTTGCAGTTTTGTCAGGTGAATAGTTCTAGTGCTGTCTGCTGCTGCTGCAGCTGTCTGGAGCAGCATTATGCTGCCAGCTGAAATTGGCCCCATCCTTAGGTAGTTTCGTTGCTGCCTGCAAATATCCAAGTAGTGGCATTGAAACAAGGCAGTTTTCACTGGCTGCTGCTTGGGCCAGGTTTGCTATGCTGAGACAGAAGGGCTTTTTGTCTGTGAAGTCAGAAAGACATCAAGGGCATCAGCTGAAGCTCATGAAGTTACTCACAAGTCTGTAGTGGTTAGAGCCCACTTCTTAATAGAAGGCTAAAACTTTACAAGTTGCTGTTCAAGGCTCATTAAGTGGTTCTGTCTTAACATGGATTAGCATGCTTCGTAGCAGTCCTCATGGCAGCACATGGAGCAAGTAAGATTATCTCCATTGCCCAAGAACACAGAAGGCATCAGTGTTTCAGTGAGATAAATCTCATAAAATTTTGGCATCTTAAGGCCATACTAAGAGTACTTCTTCCATGCTGTGGGATTTGTATATGATTCCCACCATACACCCATGGCAGGTATGTGACAGTAGCACTGTTCCATCAGATGTCATTAACCTTCTGCCTTTCTCACAGGTGTATGCAGAATACTTTTGTGAAAACAACTAACTAGAAATCTTCACAAAGGAATATATTTGGTAAGTTTTATTTTAATCAGCTTTTATGTGAATGTATGTACGGCTGTACCACTACCTCTAGAGCTTCCTGATGCTTTCATTCAGGGTCTTATAACACAATCTTGTAAATAGCTCCTGAATTAAAAATCCTATTCTAAACAATTTGGGTTTTTTTACAACACTGTAAAACATTTAAGCTTTCTGTGTATTTCATATTCTGACAGTATGAAAGTGTGCTTTCTTTCAAATCAATTGGAAGAGTGACTTTCATTTTTACCCTTTTTAATATTTTTTTATGAAGGTTTTAATTTATTTTAATGTGTTGTTAAGAAAGATGAGAAGTTATCCCTTATCTCTTGAATGACTAGCACCCTCCTAAATACACGGGGGGAAAAAGCCCAGAAGTAGTTTACGTTTATTCCTGTTTGAAATCTCTTTTAAGATCTGGGTTTGCTTCCACTTCTTAATATGAGAAAACACAGATGAAGAGGAAAATTAAGTGTGTCATTGATAGGCTGGATGTGTGTTTCATGAATGAGTTCTACCAGGCTGCATGGAGATCCTACCTCATTCCGTGTGATCATTTAATGCAGATGTTACATAAAGCTCGAGGCTTTTCCCCAGTGACACAAGTCACTGTGAATTTGGCATCACAGGATAAAAATGCCAAAGAAGGATGTCTTTGCTTGCTTTCTTTTTTCCTTTCTTTTTTTTGGCCAGTCTTAGCATACTTTAAAGAAGATTTTGAAAAACGTATCAGAAAACTTCCAAATTTCAAGTTTCTGATAAATCTTTGCCTTGTTGCATATGCTTGCATTACTGGCAATCTGTGTGACTAATGGTTCAGTGCATATGGGGGACTTTGAATCTGCAGCTTCCAAGTATCCAAAGTTTCTTAACCAATAGCATGTCTGAATGGCCTCACTGTCTGCACAAAAGTCTTATAGTTGCACCTCCAGATCAGTGCCTTAGTTGTTAGCTGAGATGTAATCTCTGTTGGGTCTCATGAATTTTGCTTTCTTCTTCTTTGTGGGGATGCATCTTCAACAGGAAGCACAAACAGGAACCTCCTTAGGATACACTGCAGTCCCCCTGTGATCAGGGGGCTCTGATATAAAGTGAGACATCCGAGCCTGGATCTTAATTGACAGAGGAGGCATTGAATTGTAGGTGAGTCCTTTCACCTTGATGGTATTGTAAAATATAGCAAGTGGTATCTGCTTTTCTAACTCAAATTTTTGAAGAAAAAAATTATATTCCTGCCCTCTTTGCCTGAAGACTGGATGAAGTAATCTGCCTCTAAGTAGTTACTCCAGGCCTTTGACCTCCAGTCAGTAGAAATACCTCTAGTCAATACTAACCTTAAATCTCTGGAAGGGAGCCAGGTTTGAAACATGCTCCTGTGCCTAGTATTTCCTGTTCACCAGATATGCACCCTGTTTAGCACACAGGATTTTGGATCACTTTTCAGTCTTTTAAGTCTCCTGACATGTTAAATTGGATACAAGGATGCATGACACAGACTGTAAACTAGATATCTGAATATTTTCTGCAGAAGTCCTTTGCTAGATCTTGGTCTTGATCCTGTGATTCACTGGAGAGCTTCTACAGAAAAACAAAAAGACTTTTCTGACAGTGATGTGATACTGTTTTCACTTGCACTGATGTCGTAGGTGAACAGTGAGTAAAACCTAGTACAGGCTGGTTAGGCACATCTCTTGCAGCATCATAGCATCATCAAAGTTAGAAGAGACTTTCGAGATCATCCAGTCCAACCATCCACTGGCACCTGTAAAACCACCCCATCATACAGTAGTTTTCAACTTTCTGATCTGCAAAACCCTGAAGGCTCCCTTCTGTGTAGAACAAATTCAGTCCTACCAAGAGTGACCTATTTCCCATAGCTGCTCTTCTCAAGCCTGTAGTTCTCCATTGCTTTCTGGGGTCTGAGAGCAGCAAGTTAGCGGTGGCTGTGCTGTGGAAGATAGACCACTGTGATCAGTGTAATTGTGAGTTAAGTATTTCTGTTGCAATTGTTAAATCGTTGCTTTGCTCATTTAGCTTTGCAGGAGCTGAAAGCAAATCTAAGTGTCTGTCTCACTGGATTATGGAGAGTTAAGAAAGCGTCTTTTACCTGTGTTGTCTGCCAATCTTTAACTCTTTTCAATGAACAGGTCTGGTCTTAATTGTATGATGTTGTACCCTAGTACAACAGATTCTTGGGGCTTCATGTGGGCTGTATCTGCTGTCAGTGCTGCTACATGCAATACCTTCTTAATAGCAGAAAGTACTAAACCTTGTGTGTAACCTTGTGAGCGTTTCTAGTGTTCTAGCCGTGTCCAAAACTGGTTACTTATTCCAACTTCTCTCTGAACTTGTTGATGATCCCTGACAGTGTTTTCTCTGTCCTCATGAGATTAAATAATTTTGTGAGCCTTTGCTGACAGAAACATTTTGGAAACTCCAACAGGTAATTTCTTCTGGGGTTCTTTTAGGAGTTACATGCTGGCTAGATACAAATATATTAGTGGAGGTTGTTCTTTGTAAAAAATAATTTATCTCTTTACTCATTAGTCTCCCCTGACTCTGCTTTAAAACTCTTTTGGTCATTTTTTTTTCCATTGTTTGAATTAAGACTTAATAAGTTCTGAATTTTATTGTACTATTTTTAGGATTTCCCCTACTGCACCAAATAAACTCCTTCTAAATTCCTGACAGAGTAATCATCTTAATGACCAAAATGGCCACATGTCAAGTAGGAACATAGTTGCTTCATCTTGGTACAGAAATCTTGATCTGATAATATCAGGGCTATCAGTTTCTTACTGCATGTCTTCTCTTTCTTACAGTGCTTTATATTTTTGTTTCATGTGTTTAGTCTTCCAACTTGATGTTTTGCTACTTTACATCTTCCTGGTGAGGGGAAGAGGAGAAGAAGACACTGATCTCTCTGGTGACAGTGACAGGACCCAAAGGAATGACATGAAGCTGTCTCTACGGAGGGTTAGGTTGGATATTAGGAGAAGGTTTACCCAGAGAGTGGTCGAATACTGGAACAGGCTCCCCAGGGAGTGGTCACAGCACCAAGCCTGACAGTTTGAGAAGTGTTTGGACAATGCTCTCAGGCACATGGTGTGATTCTTGGGGCTATCCTGTGTTGGGCTTCAATGATCCTTGTAGGTCCCTTCCAACTTGGGATACTCTATGATACTTTCCTATTTCATAGCTTTTATGTTTGCATTTCTGGCTTTTGAGCAGTACTCATTCAGCATTTCCATGGAATTGGCCATCCTTGTAGTAGGTGTTTTTGCTTGCTTTCCCATTCAGCTTCATGTGTAAAGGTACCCATGTTTTCTGAGTTGTGAACTGATATTGGTAGTGCTGATTGTGAGGAATCTTTAATATTCAATTTAGGTTTGCTTCTCATCCAAAGATCTATGATTTAGCATGTGGGTGCCAGTTTTTACTGTGATGTTTTGACTTCATAATTATACTGTGAGAGTTTCAGCTGTTGTTTTCCAGGTGAGTGTTCCCACCTGCTTCTGTGTCCTCATTCCTTCTTCAGATCCCAGCCACTGCTTTCTCACCCAGAGGAGGTACAGAGGGATCTCAGCACAGCAAGAGAGGTTGGAATTATTTTTGTGGTGGTCATTGACTCCTGAAAGAAATGAAATTATTTAAAGACGTGCAGGGAGAAGGGAACTAAAAGGCCACTGGCAGGAAGATAGAAGGATACTGACTGGTATAATGCAACCTGTTTTTCCTTTTTGTCATCTTGATGCCTGCTGGGGAGGGAAAGCAAGATTAGCAGGAGAGCTCAGGAGAAAAGGCAGGACTTAATAACAAGGCATGCTTTGGTGGGGGAGGAAAGCAGGAAGGAAACTTGGACTTAGATATTGCTTTTTTCCCCTCCAGAGAGAAAACTCAGCTCAAATCAGCAGCTCCACTTACTTTCTCTGTGCTTCCCCTCACTGTCAGGGACTCCTGCTCTAGAACTGCTCTAGGAAACGGCTTTTGGTATAAAGAAATCTTTTCTGAAATGTTTTCATTGGGCAGTTTTTGTGTAAAGTTAAAGCAGTCTAGTTCTGCTGCTGTCACCACACGATTTATGCAGTACTGTGACAAGATAAATTGTGTGTTTCCGTTGCTATTCTTCCATCTTGTTTTCATGGCGTTTGTTCAAATTATGCTGCAAGGACTTGTTTCTTTAAGCTATTGCTTTCCAGGTACCTGCAGATCTTATAGGCATGCTGCTGTCATTTCTCTAGCGTCCACCATCTCTGTGAACATTTGGCTGTTCCTTTTCACTACATAAACATAAGCTGTTATATGGCAGAGGCTGTTTTGTTTTCATACTGGTTGTCTTCCTGATTGCTTTTCAAGTTCAAGATGTACTTGGTGTGGGGTGGCAGCTCTCACCAAGCCTGCTGATGTGGTGGAGGGCTCCACCTTGAATCTGGTTGAAGAATGCAAAAGCACAGATAAAAAAAAGAGCAGCAGTTTGACAGGAGCTGCTAGCTTATCTAGTAATGAAAAAGAAATTCATTTTCTGTGGAACTTAAACTACTTGAATTTTGGATTCGTGGATTAACTTATGCTTTGCCAGAAGAGATGTATAGCATATGTGAATTTCTTTTTTAGGCAATAATGAATCAAACGGACAAAAATCAACAGGAAGTCCCATCCTACCTTCATGATGAACCACCAGAAGGTATGTACTACTTTTCATGATCTGAAGTAAATTAATCAGAAGTTCAGTTCTCTCTTTAAAAAATGGAAAATGGATCTGGAAGCTTTAACTTCCATTTAAGTAACAGTAAACAAGCCAACCCTGTGTTGGGATGGACCTGGATTATTGTTCACTTCTGCATTATCCTGATTACAATAAGACCACTGAATATAACTCAGTAAACAGCTGTACCTATAAATTATAGAGAAGATGGGCAGATACTGAAGGACTTAATTTGCAGATTATTTTCCAGAGATATGTATTGGTCTAATGGGTATTTATTCTGTTCATTATGTGAGATGGGAAGAGCCCAGCTTCACTTTTGGACATCTTGCTGTGTTCATAGTGCTTGTGACTTTTTTAAAAGATGTGTTTAAAAATATGTAGAACTTTATTACCACTTTTGGAGACCCTTTTTCATCATGCAATTGACTGTGGTTCTAACTGCGATTCTAACTGCTGACAATCTCATGGTTTCATAAAAACAAACGTGCACTTGACTTCATTAATGCAGTGACATCTTGGTCTCCTGAACCAAATGAATCATAAATTGGTTATTAGATCTGCAGAGGAAATGCAGTTGCAAATGAGCAGAGCTCCTTCCAGGCTGTGGACTGGCAAATTAGTGAAGAGTCCTGTTTACATAATGTGACTGGAAGCATACTAGATCAAAAGCCATTCTTGGCACATAGGTTATCTATGTTGTCTGCTCTTACTTTAAGACTAAATGTGTTGGATATAGAGGTCGGTGAATCATGATTCCTCTCTGTTTATTGCTCTTCAGTTTATAACGGCCCTTTAAAGCTTTGTTTGTTGTTGGGTTTTTTCCCTCAGCTTTTATATGTTGTATAACTGAACAATTTACTTCACTCAAACAACAGTATTATCCACTAACTGCAGTAGAAGGGATTGAAGTGGAATAGCTCACTCTATTCTTAACAACTATAAGGCAAGAAACACAAGTACAAGAAGATGAGAGGAAAGGGAGAGATAGATTTTCATGGCACAGTGATTCTTCAGCTCTCCTATACTTGAACTTGTTAAAGTATCATGGTGTGAGGACAAAAAATCTTGCTTCTTAACTTCTTATGGTGTTGTCAAGATCTCAGAAGCATTTCTGATAGCAAATGCCAGAGTGGAAACTATGCCTTAATATGTGTTATCTTCAAGTCTAATTTTTAAGTCCAGGTTTTGTTTGCTTATTTGGGTTTTTTTGCCTTAAAGATCGAATTGTGTTTTATACATATTAAACCTCATGTATAGAAAGTGAACAGTGGTCTGAAAACTACAACCGATTCTTTGAGTAAGGCAGTGAAACAAGTGGACATTTTTTCTCTTCCTAGAATATTCACTAGATTTTCCAGATTCGGCATAAGAGCAGAATTTGATCATTGGTTATTGCAAAGTTTCATTTAAAGTTTACGATCAGTTAAATATTTTATTCTGCACATTTTCTTATTTCAGTTTGACAATAACCAGTTTGAATATGAAGTCTAAATAGAGGGAGAAAATTGATGTAGTTAGAGGAAGTAGAATGAAACACAGCTTATCTTAATGTAAACTCCATCCTTGAAAAGGCTTTTTCCTTCTGATTCTGATTCATATGCACTCTCCTAGCCTTAGGAGTTCAGTTAAAATGTTGGAACACCCTTGAAGAACAACTGGGTTGGAATGCTGTACAAGGCTTCATATGTGATACACTTACACCATCATAAAAAGATGGCCAAATGTGGATGGAAGGCTACTAGTTCAATGCTGGCAGGAAGATCATCTCTCTGAACAGGCAGCCAAAATACTCCTTAGAGGAAAGGCTCAATTCCAAAACTAATTTGCAGCTTTTCGTAAAGATAGAAGTAGTTCTAGTTTGTCCAAATCACGCTCAACAAGCTTTGTGCCCAAAGGCTTTAAAGAATGTGTGGAAGAAGCTTTTGTGCTCCTGCTTTTTGAGCAGTGCTATTCCGATGCTGTATTTTCCACTTTGCAAGCGGCGCCAACCTTTGCAACCGAAGTTCATTCGAACTCTTGTTCGTTGCTGGATTCCTTTCAGCAGGAAGCTGGCTGCCAGATAGCCTGATAGAGCCAACTCCCGGACAGGGAACTTTTGTCATTTTCTCCCTCAATTTAGGAATGATCTGGTTTACCTTCTTTTTCATACTGTTTAGAAAAAAGGAGGCCAGGGTTGTGTATCCTAGAACAGAAATCAACCGGCAATAAAACTTTGCAGCTGTGGGCGTTCATTAGACCTCATGGACAACGCAAACAGGATGGAAGTCAGAATGTGTCAGCCATTACCAAAGTTGTTTATACACTGTTGCAGTCTGTATTTACACTTGTGAAATAGAGTCAAAGGATTGGCTACCTGAAGTAATGTGAGGAAAAACACATTAAGATTACTTTTGTTTGTTTCTCTCTTGTTATTGATAAGTTAGTGATGATGGATCATTTCTTGCTGACATCAGATCTGATTCACTGAAATCAGCTCTTAAAATTCAATGTGATAAAACTTACTCCTGTTTCACCCTGATGACAATGAAGCAGTTAGGTAGAAGCGAAACACTTTCTGACCAAATCTGTTACAAGCTCTGTAAGTCTGGTCACAAGAATCCTCTAATGAATAATACCTAGACATTGGATTTTGTAGCAGGCTCTGCATACTCCTTTCCAAGTGTGAGTTCTAAAGGCTTTCTGTATGTACATTGAAATTCTGATCTCTGTGTGTTTATGTTGGCCATGCATTTTTGCTGGAGATGTCCATGTTGAAAGCTGCTGGCCTAGAATGAGCCAGCAAGGTATTACGTGGCTTTAAGTAAAAGGCTGTCATTTCTGTTTTCAGTTTCTGTTCATTACCTTTTCTGTTATCTATATCAATTTCTTAAATAAGAGACTACTGTAAGCTGGAAGCACTTCCAGTATTTTCTGCTCCCTTGAGCTGCACTGTTGTTCTGTATCCCTTTTTTCCTTTTTGTTAACCTTGTAAGAAATTCTCTCATTTAGGTGGCATCTTTTGTTTGAATTATTCCAGGCATGCACACAGGAGCTCTGAACTTCACACTTTTTAAATTAACTCTGAGTTCTGAGTTAGTCCTGGCATTATCACAGGCTCATTGGCAGTGCAGGGAAAGTTGTTCACCCTAGGTTTCATCTTGTAGAGATGAGTGCTGGGAGGTGACTCTTGGAAATTGTCCTCTGGATGCAAGTTGTCAGCAGTTAGGGCACTGGAGACAGACTTGTTCTGCTGACTCTCCTAGGGCATGTTGCAGTGAAAAGTCAGTGTGTTGACAGGGCTGGATAGAGGTCTCTGGTGGATCTAGATCTGATTTTTCTTTTCCACTGTGTCTCCAGGCTCGTTGTCCTTATCCAAGTATGTTATTTCTGCTGCTGACTCCCTCACCTCTTTATTTCATGTCTGTTTCTTCCCTGGCTCCGCCCCTTGTAGTTCCACTTGCTCTTTTTTTGGTTTCCCCTGTTGTTTTTTGTGAAAAGAGACAGATGTTAAATCCAATATGTTATCTACAGATAGCTAGAAAATAATTTTAAAAACCCAAATCCAAAAAACTGTGCAACTCTTAACCCTGCTTGTGTTCACTGGCTGAATCTTGCCATGGTTCTCTCTGAAACGTTTTTTTTAAGAAGTGGTGAGGTATTGACAAGAGAGGAGCTGAAAAACACTTACCTGAACAATGTTGTTGTGAAGAGCAGAGGTTTCCCCAGGGTCACGTGGAAGACACATTGCAGACAAGTGTATATTAGGGCTACTGGTTTATAGATGCAGTGACTGATATTTTCTTATGTGCTTAAATACCACATTAACATACTGTTTCATACTGCTGTTTCTTTGAAGATTGGATGATGCTTGTGCCATAGCACGGAGTGGAATTACAGTCTTAATTCCCTTCAGAGGCAAGGTGCATTATCTCTTAGGATTTTGATGCTTACATTAGAAATATAAAGTAATTCTGGAACAATTGGAAGGCAAAGTGGCTAATTCCAGAGGTCTTTCTATTACTCTAATACTTTCTATTGTTTTGAGGCTGTGTAATTGTACCGTAAATATGGAATAGGAAGTGACCTAGAAAGCACATAACATGAAACTGCACAAAATGCAGGTTAAATATAACATTAAGAAGAAAAATTCTTGTGGTCAATAATATGCAGAAATCCTACAGTTTGAGACTTGGTTTTGTGCATCATATTGAAATTTCTTTTGGGAGCCTGTAACTCTTGCTATTAATGCCTTTGGGGACCACTTTTGGTATTTAAAAAGCTTATTTGGCACTTGGACTTTTCACATAAACATGCCTCTTCTGTAGCCAAATTACAAAAAGACCCTTTTGGAATAAACTTAAATTTGTATACAGGATGAAGAAAGGAAGTGATACAGAAGACTTGGCATCAGTTTTGTCCTCATGCTTCTTTTGACAACTCTTGATTGCTCTCATTTGTAACCTTCTCTTTCCTCTTTCCTGACCCCTGCACAGAACCCCTGTAAGCACATCTTCAAAACAGTAATTACTAAGGAAAGAAGTGACCTTATCTCACAGTGCTCTTTTCAAAGAACAGCTCTTTGTTTAATAAACTTTTGCCTCTGTTTTACCAGGAAATTTTTTCCTGTCTTAGAGATTTGAACAGCAAGGTGGTGCTGCTGCCCTTGAGGGTCCCCCCTCTGTGGGTTAACTCTTATCATTAGGATGGAGGCCATAGGAGGATGTGTCATTTCTCCCCCATTATAAAGTCCAGAAATGAGGCTGATTTGGCCATGAGACTTTCCAGAGTCTAGGAAGGCAGTGGTACGTACAGAGGACAGAAGTTTATCGTGTAAGACACTCTGGAAGTCATATGCCTGATATTTTTAGACTCAATATTGACTTGTGTGTTAGAAAACAGCACTGAGGAATGTCTTGCTGCAGCAAAGTGTCTTTTGTTATTTGTAAGTAGGTGTTGTAGGAGCATCCAAGAAGAGCAGCCTGCAAGGTAAGTGTATGCTGTGTGCAGTGTCTGTTAGTCTAGAAAAGGAAATACTTATGAATAACTCTTCTTTTGAAAATGCTTTAATCATAGCACTGAGACTGATTTGTTTGTTGTTTCTTCCCTTAGGTTCACTAAAAGACCACCCGCAGCAGCAGCCTGGGGTACTTTCTCGTGTGACTGGTGGCCTCTTCAGTGTCACAAAGGGAGCTGTTGGTGCCACAATTGGGGGTGTTGCTTGGATTGGAGGGAAGAGCTTGGAAATTACCAAAACAGCGGTCACATCTGTGCCTTCAGTGGGAGTGGGTCTAGTCAAAGGAAGTGTTTCTGCTGTAGCTGGAGGCGTTACAGCTGTAGGATCTGCTGTTGCAAGTAAAGTGCCTTTAACAGGAAAGAAAAAAGATAAATCTGACTAAAACCAAAACTGAGACGTACTCAATTCTCCAGAATATTACATCAGTGGCATTAAAATCTGCTGAGATTGGGACCATGAGAAGCCATGTGTCTTAGACACTTTATCTTCCAACGAGTTGTGCAAGTAACTTGATTTCATCTGAAAAGGACAGAAGAAGCTTGGTTAGCACAGCGTAAGAAGATTTATTAGAGCCTAGATTGAAGCTTTGTATTTGGTGAAATGTTACACTTGATAACTATAGAAGTGAGTAAGTGTATCTGAAGGAATAATACATATTTGAATATTCATTTACTGTAAGTCTTCTGCAGTTTTGGACTAAAATGTGAACACAGAAACCTGGTCATCTCTGCTGTACCATTGATACAATGAGATGCCAATTCCTGTTCTCAGTGGTTTCCACATGCTCCTGCTAAGGATCCTTCAGCTGTGTAAAGGCATTGTTGGATATACCCAAACAGTCTTGGTTATGAACCTGTATTTTTAAGCAGCCTGTAAACTATCCCTGACAGCATTCTGCAAGCAGACTGGAGCAAATAGAACTGAAGGTTTGCAGAAATTGGAAATGAGTGGGAGATAGAAGTGAAAAAGATTGACAACATGGTAGAAGAGATCACAAAGAGTAAACTAACTTAATGCCTTATTAGAAAAAATATCTTTACTAGGTGAAGCTGTGTAAAGAACTGTTCTGTCATTTCAGTGCAGTTCACAGAATGAGCTTTAGACTCTTTACAAATCCTGATATCTGAAGCTTTTTGTCAGTTTTTACTGAAAATATTATTGCTCCATCTCAGGTGTATTTAATGATATTCATCTATCTCCTGCAAGTGAAAACTTGCTTCTAATAAACTTTTTATAGACACTAGAAAAAAAGATGGCTTAATGGAAACTGGGCTGATGTTTGTGGCTATCTAGCACAACTGTCTTACTTGCTGGAAATTCCTTTGTATAGTTGGAAACCACTGAAGAATTAGCAAAGCTGTTGTCTCAACTCCATGATGTGCCAGGTTGGCTTCTTGCTCTGTTCAAGCAAATGCAAGGAATTTTTCACTACATCTCTTTCTCATACTTTACATTTTGATTTTTGAGTAAAATGTAATACTTTTATTTAAAACAAACCAAAAAAGGTAGATGAGGCCTTAAAAAAAAAAAAAGAGAGAAACATCATTCCAGTAATTTGTATACTGACAGATTCCAAATATTGACACACCTCAAATGGGAACATCTGTAGGTCCTCTGCAACGTGTGAGGCTAAATGCACTTGTAAAGACACAGCTTGAGGTTGCCTTAAAATAGAAGCTGTTGATGATCTTTTATTTGTGTACTGACTTTGCAAATAAGTAACCTCTTTAGAAGCCCATAGAAGGCGTCTGTTCATGTCGTGTATGCAGTATTTTCTACAAACTTGTGTTCCTATGGAGAACTTGTAAGCTTACTTTTCCAGTGTCTGTGGTTGTACTAGAAGGATATATGGGGAGACTTTTTAAAAATGAAAAAAAAAAAAGAAACATGTCGCTCGTCTAAAACTTAGTCCTCTGTTCGTGGTTGTTGAGTGTACACTATGTCTAAATTATGGTACAGTAGTCACCCAATCTCTCTGAGCCATTGGTACTTCAGCTGCACTCTGTAACTAACAACTTTATTTTATATCAGTAACTGTGTGTGTTGGAAGCATGATACTCATAAGCATGGGAACTTGGGGTGCTGGGAAGAGCATCTGCCCCTTCTGTTAGAGGCACCAGCTGCTTAGTTCTGATCTGCTGCAAGGGTGTAACAAGGTAAGTTTATGCAACAACCTGAAGACTTCAACTGGTTTTTATAGTCAAAACCTAATTGCATAGAGTGTAGTATGGTTTAAGGGTACCAGTTAGCTCTAGAAATGAGCTAGCCTGGGTATCCAGGGCAGTCTAGCTGTGGCATATAATTTAGTATGGTCTACTCCTCTGCAGTTTCCAATGTAGCCATATCCTCAGAGTGCTGCCACTGAACTCGTAGGAGTCACTGTGGTATTTGTGACACCAAACTAAACCCTACCTGATAGTTTTCTGAAAACATGAATGTTGAACTGATCATACCCATTTTTTTTAATTATAGTCTTTAATTGTTAAACTATGAAACTCGCAGCAAAACAAGTGTGGTCTGAGATAAACAATGTTAGATCTGTAAAGAGCTGCCAACACTTCATTATGTTTTGTTCATAACATATCCTGTAGCTATTGCTTCTGAGTCTTGTAACTGAAACACTTTTACATGGCATATGGTTTTAGTTTTCAAAGAGCTTTGTCCTATATCCTGTGTATTTTCCATTCACTTAGAAATTTGCTTGATCTTAAGAACTTGGCCCGATTCTGTCCTGGCACTTGTGAAACATTAAATTGTTGCTGTTTCAGACATTTGAAAGCTTCCTTAGTTTTGTGGAGAAGGACATACTTAGGTATAAATCTTCCCACAGCATCGTGCCCCAGAGTGTCCTTTATCTGCATCTACCTAGTGCCAACCAGCTCTTAACAACAACTGTAACTTCACTGTGTAAGTTGTTCACAGACACAGCACAAAATCCCTTGCACTAATTTTCTTTTCAATGAGGCTTGGGAGTACCCACTTTTAAGATCATAGTGAGCTGAACGGAATATGGAACTTAAATTTTCAGGGGGAATGGAGTTGTTTTTGTGGTGGCTTTATTTTACTGTCCTTTTCCCAGCCCCCAGTTTGAAATGGGAAATGTTTATGCAGGCACCTTGTATGCCTGACTGCTCGCTCTGTAACAAAAGGCTTACCTATAGCCACATCTTTCTGTGCCAGACTTAAACAGTACAAACTGGTTCATGTCCATTGTGAGTAATGACAAGAGATGAGGAAGTGGATTTCAGCAATACAATGTTTTGGTGACTGGGAGGTTCCCTGAGGTTTTATTACAAATGAATCCTGTGAAGAAGAGGGAAACAGGTCCCAGGCATAGAGTTATGAATGACTGACTGAATTTTCATCTGGTGGTAGAGAAAAAAGAGCATTTCTGCTCATGCTTATGTTTTGAAAGGGGAGGAGGAGAAATTGAAACATTCAGAATAGAAAATTAATGATTACTCAGGCCATGACTCACTTAGGGAAATGTGTCCTTTTCCTGTTGTGTTGCCACTGAAGATACTTTAAGTGATGGGAATATAAGCTGTTTCAAGAACTTTAAAAACAGATACCTGTAGAAATGCTGAAACTTTTCAGGGAAAACACTGTTCTAAATCTTGATTTCCTTTTCATCCTAAACCATCAAGCTCAGTTACGGATTGTGTTATGAACAGCTTCAGAGAGCTGAAATGCCCTCTTGTGTCTGAAGGGAAGAAGGCTTTTGAATTCAAATAATACTGTGGTCTGCTTAATAGCTGAGCACGGAAAGACAGAAAGTGTCAAAGGCAAGTTCCTGTGAATTTGTAATATGGCTGTCTTTCCAGTTTCCTCCTAAAAACCGATAATGTGTTTTGAAAGAGTTGGCAAAGATGCAGCCTGGTAACACAGCCTGACTTTTTTCATGTTGGGGATATGTGCCCCTTCTTAAATTCTCACCGCTGTTGCCCACACTCCTGCAGGAGCGGCATTTTCCCACACAAGCTGCTGTCACGTCCGCTCTCTCGCCTGCAGAGTGGCGAGTTTAAGACCTTCAGCTGTTGAGATCTTGGCACTGCTCTCACCAGGTGTTTCCAGCCCTTTCCAAGCTCACAGCAGATAATGTGGCAGACTATATAAAATCATCATCTTGCAGCCCTCCCTCTAAACCAGCAATTTAATACCTGCTTTCTTCAGCAATTTAAAACTTCACTTGAAGAAAAGGAAGCCTGGACTTGCTGCCAAAATGTGTGCTAAAAATGACCTTGAAGAATGGCCTGGAATGAGGGGGCTGTGTAACTGTTTTTTCTCCTGCTGTCAAGAGGGAATGTGTGTGGAACAGTTGCTTAGGAAAGTCTTTCTGAGAAATAAAATCACCGATGATCCTAATTCTATTGAGATGATCGTCAGTGATGCTGCTACTTTATATTACCATTCACAGCCTATAAATGAAAAGAAATCAAATCCCCTGAGAACTTAAACACTGTCCGGTAGTTACTATTTTGAAAGCCAGCACTTGTCGACAATTATCATTCGGTGTTATCTGAGAAGCGGTGCCGCCCGTATATTTAGAAACTGTGGCAGCTGTTTGAAAATCTGGTAGTCATTTTTAATCACCAGTGGTTTACAGACTAGAGTTTTGTTATACCTAATATAAACCCATGGCTTTTTCCGTTCTCCTACCATCATTTGATACTAACCTCAGTTTCTCCCTAATCTTTCCTGTCCCCAAACCTTGCTAGAAAATAAGAAATTAAGAACTAGCAATAAATGGTTTTCCTCCTGCCCCGATTTTTTTGCAAAAGAAGTAAATTTTGAAGTCTCAGAAATGTAAAGGAGGTTGTCTTGTAGTTTCTTTGCATTATGGTTTGTACACAAACATATTAGGGTCTCGCTGTAGCAGTCACTGAGTAAAAAAAAATTATGTCCTGCCCCTGTGCTCAAACTGCACTCTGGCTAGGCTTTCCTAACCAAAAAATCAAGTCTGTTGCAGGTCAGGATCCAGGAGCTAGAGCTACTTACTGCAGCAATAAGGAACGGAACTCCAAGAGAATTTCCTGAAGTCAGTGAAACAGTGGGTTGCTGAACACTGCTGGAAAAATAACCCTCCAGCTAATCACTACCACAGGATGGTCTGTGCAGTGACAGAGCTGAAAATCCAAAGCAGTTAATGCCCTGTCAGGTAAGAAAATGTAACGTGTGAGGTACTCTCTAGAAAAAGGCAACCTTTATCGTAACCAGGTTCTATGACATTATTTGAAAGCATTAGAAAGCTAGAAGTGTATAATGAAGTTGTGCCTAAAACCCACTCCAGGACAAAGTACAGCATAAGACTACAGTCTGGTTAAGATTACATTGTTTCATCTCAAAAAACCAACTTTTATTTTGCATAACTTGAAGTACAGCATTCAAATTAATCTTCAATGTGTATAGGGGCAACAGGATTAAAAATTGGTCTTTCCTTCTTTGATTGTATCTTACCATAAGTGACTTCAAAATCTTTCTTGGTACCATTCAAGCTTTCTAGATTTCCACTCTTTACATCATATCCTAGCGCAGAGAGCTTTTTAATTCGGTACTGAACAATTTCTGTTGTCAACTCCAGCACCATTGGTGTCTCTCTAATCTGTGCTACAGAAATTCCTTCCTTAAGTAGTCCTTCAAGTCTTTCTTCCAAAACTGGAACAGAATAGTAGAGGAGGGCTGGGCATTTCAGCACTAGTTCTTTTAGTTCTTGATCACTGCAATTAAAGACATTTTTGGAAAAAAGCATACTCTTCTGCATAGTAGTAGAATTAAGTTGAAAAATGAAGCCTTTAAGTTTAGACAGCAGCTGTAGAACTTCATGGTCAGTGAAGTCATTCTTCTGGAGAAATTCCAAGTTCTCCTGGATTGTGGTGGAGGTATTTAATAAAATAAATGGATTTTGGCTCAATAGTTTCAGTATCCAGATCTTCATATTTGCTTCAGAACCTCCTAAATTTAAATAACTTCTTTGTAATGTCTCTATCACATTTTTATTTTTCTCAACAGGATTATAAAAAATATTTGGTGCGCTTGTCAAGAACCTGGTGATTATATTATTCTTAAGTCCTAGCTCTTGAAAAAATGTTATGTTTGCCTTCTGATTCTGGTGATATTTGGTAGTAAAAAAAGACTCTGGAAATTGCTCTATTAATTTAATCAACTGTTTTTCATTCTGGCATACTAATTGCCACAGAGCTCTTTGAGAGTTTATCTCTTCAGGGGTGCAGAGAATTGCCTCTGGGCAGCGTTCTAAAATGTTGGCTACAGCGGTTTCATCTGCTCCCATTTCTTGCAAGATACCAGCAATTTCTTTAACATAGGCCACATCCTGGAGAAGGACCCATTCCTTCAGTCTGCGTATCTTCTTAATGTCAACTGACAAACCGTAGAGACTCTCAATGGTTTTTTTATTTTCCTCTCTTGACTTTGTATCGGTTGTGTAACTGGAATGTATTAGGAAGCTCCTGCTTGCTACTTCAGGCCGTACTGATGAAAATATCAATCCTGGGTTGCAGCGCTGAGATCTTGTCGACAGAAGAGAGAATGTGTCTTTTGCAGCATGAGTGATTCCTCTTAACATTGTGGAGGTCAGCCCTGTGAAGACAGAACAACGGTAAGAAAACACATTTAAAGAATTAGTTAATGCTCAGAATCGTTGATGTTTAGACAGAGCTGGCATAAGAAATTACTCTCACCCATGCTTTTGTTACTAGCACAAAATCCAGCTTTCACACGAAAGCGAGGGAGGGGAATATTTTTGAAAGGTTAATGTTCTGACGAATGTGTCACTGGAACAGTGTCTGCAACAG
Organism: Manacus vitellinus; assembly: GCF_001715985.3. NCBI lineage: Eukaryota > Metazoa > Chordata > Aves > Passeriformes > Pipridae > Manacus > Manacus vitellinus. The sequence goes on from NW_021940682.1 coordinate 13,377,061, forward strand.
GCCTGATGTAGGGGCAGTGCTCTGTCCATATAAAAGCTTGCAGTCATACGAGATCCAAACTGTCAGCCATTTTCTGCAGCTAACATTGCTATTACATTACAGATCACTCACACCATAAGGGAAAAATGATTCACCCAATTTCATTTGACAGTCATCCCACTAAACTAATAAAAAAAGGCAGCTTAAATATCTTTCTTAACTCTTATGAAGGTATTTGCTAGAACTTCTCAAGCATCATTTGGAGTGTGACTTGTTCCTTCCTGTGTCAGAGACACCCCCTGCTCAGTGCTGCTTCAGCAGCAGTTCATAGCCGTTTAACTTCATTTTGAAATCATCGTTATTAAGGAAAAAAAAAATCACAGAAACCTTTATGTATGTGTTTTTCACTAGCCAAGTCTGCTAATTGAGTTCTGAATAAGCACACTGGTATTTTGGGTGAGGGAGCAAGTACACCGTAACGTTTCCAGGCGTTCGCTTGCCTCTCCCAGCACCTACTTCTCTACAGCTGCTCTTTGCACCAACGCCTTATTTCTGCCTCCAGGTCACTTTTGTTGATGCCAGCCACCCCCAGTAGGCAGAGTCCTTGTGGAATAGGTACGTGGCGGTATTGGAGTCCACATGGCAACCACAGGTAGTTGTGGGCAACCCCACACCTCACCTTTGCTCAAACTGGCTGCTAGGTATCACCAACAGCATATGAGCTGTCACCTGCTCCGCAGTGGCCAAAGGAGCCGCAGCAGTCAAACAGAGATATTAAGTGTATCTTTAACTTCCTACGTGGTGTTTTCATAAGAACCCTTTGGAAGCACTGAGCCTGAAAGGGAGAAGTGCTGATCTGTGAAATAACTCAGCAAATGGTTGCTGCTGGGAACATGCTCAAATTGAAAATAAGAAAAGAAATACAATTTTGCATTTGACAGTTCTAAGTATAGCATGCTTCAAAAAGTACCTACATTAGCATTCTGTTAAATTACTTTGGTTGTTTTGGTTTTTTTCAGAAGAGAAATTACTGTTATGATAATGCAGTCTAATCTACAGAACAGACTGAGAAACCTATTGTTGGAACAGCTATACAAGATTCCTAGAATCTATAATCTGTCTTCTAAGAAAATACCTGGTTTGTTTAGAGAATTTGATAGATCCTCTATCTAGTTGCCAGGTAAGACTAAATATTTTCTAGAGGTAAAACACTCTATCTCAAGAAAGTGTGCCTTTGCTTTTAGGTTGCTTTTTTATGCTTCTAAAAGCTGGACTCGTGTCACTACATCATAAACTAACAGAATAATTTCCTATATGCAAGCTTATGTTATTAACAGAAGCTGTTTACTGGTAACTTCTTGTTTAGTATTACTTCAAATCTCTGAGGCAAAATCCAATTGCCTAATGAAGGTGCTTGTGTCGTAACCCCAAGGCTGCTTATTTTGTCTTCATAAACTTTGTAACTTGAGAAGTGCTGTCCAGCAAGCCCCACCACAGAACAAGTGATTTTTCCCGACAGCCCTGAAAGCACTGGAAGTGTAGGTAAGTCACAGTCATTTTGTGTGCTGACCTTTCCACGTCCTGAAAAAGTGACCTTTTCAGGGGAATGCAAACTAAAGCCTCTCCTCCACAGGCAGGAGACAAAACTGCCTGTGTCTGAGCACAGAATTTAGGGAGTCCAGTCAAAGTAAGTAAATCTCTGAAGGATCAGGGCTCTCTTCATTAATGCTTCAGCCCAGCTGGAAACTGCCAGCAAGTACTGTTAAAATTGTATGGCATGTCAGATGATACAGTACAAACTGGAAAAATAACCATGACTTGCTTTTACTTCAATAAGTAAAATAAGTAATCCTGCTCTTAAACAAAATTGCCTTGTGAGTAATGCAGCCATTTAAAATACAGTAATTTGTACTATTACAGAGCTTTTAAAAAATTCTGATAAATTGTGCCCTTCCACGATCTAACATGGAAATGATTGTTATGCTCACTTAAAAAAGGTTCTAAGTTTTCTGAAAATTTCTAACATCAGTCAATTTTTTTCCCTGTTGTGAGGATCATCAGAAACAGAGTACTGTAAAAGGAAGAAAAACTTTATTTGCTAAATAATTGCATTTGACTGGGGTACTCAGGAGCCCATGTAATTAAGCACTATGCAAAATACAACATACAAAAAAAAGAATGAATTCTATGTCATGGTGTTTATAGAAACCGAGGTGATGATTAAGAGTTATGATTTAGTGTATTTCCAAGTCTATAGGTGACAGTATCACATTTCTGGGGCATGTAACCAATTTCAAGAATTCAGAGTTCTTTTAAAGCTCATGCTGGATTTAATGTATGCTCTAACGTGCAGGACCCCACTGTAACTTTTTACATACTTATGTTGCTGTGGGGGTTGTAAATCAATTGAGAGATTAAGAAAAAAAAAAAGCCAGCTCAAATGAGATGTTCGTCCTCACTGCCAGCAGCACTCTCTTATCACCAAGCGTTAGAACGGCAATAAGAAAATGAACTAATGTCTGTCTGAAAGTACCTGTGATCCTGCTTGCTAGAGACCTGTATATACAGAGTAAAGGGGTGCTATAAGTTTCATTATTTAATTTTATCTCATTTAATCGCATTATTTATGAGACCTTCTAAAGCAAATGGGTATGAGGATCAACTGGCTGATTCATCCCTCATTTAAATTTCTGAATGTGTGTTTTAAGACTCAAATCTCATGTTTGAAAATTAGCAACCTCTTACGTTATATTTTTCGACTGCTACTTTGTGCTGGTCACTACCATTCCTATTGCCTCACCACAGCAAACTTAGCAGGCTCTGAAAATTAAATGGAACTACAGAAAGCCTAGATTGAACTTCGAATTAACCAGGAGAGTAGGTATCTACGTAGAAGAAAGCAGTGTACACAGGATTTGAATGGTCTGCGAAGAAATCTAGGAGGGAGATATGTAGTGGTTTTGTAGATTAATGCACAATAGAGTAAATGTTCATACTTCTGCACTTACAGGCAAAAAACCGAATCCCTGCTTTGCATCGGTAGTGGAAATGAGGCAAAGAAGGATTATAAAATATGCTAGACCAACATAAAGCTTTCTAGAAAAAAATACAGAGGATTCTAGAATAATCCAGGTTTGAAGGGACCTCATGTGCTCAAAGCAGTGCTATGAAATAAGACCAGGCTGATTTGTCCATGGATGGAGCCCACCCGGCCTCTCTGGGTTACCTGTTCTACTGCTCAACTGTCCTCATAGGGAAGAAGCTTTTCCCTGTATCTAGGAAAAACATTTGCAAAGTGCTTAAGGACGCGCCGCACTATTTAAACCAATGTTCCTCAAGTGGTGCTTTTAGTACAGAGAAAACAAGGTTCTCCATCGCACCCTGCTCCCAAAGCCCGGCCAGCTGGAGTCGCACCCTTCGGACTCCGCGTGGGGGCGGAGCGGCAGGAGGCGGATGCTTTCCTGTGGCCAGCACGGCGCAGAGGCTGGCAGGCCCGGCAGGCCTCTGCCCGTCCCCGCTACCGCAGCCGGTTATCCCGCTCCTGCCGGAGCCTCCCGGGGCCGACAAGGAGGCCCCGCGCCCAGGGGGCCCTCGAACCGCGCGGCTCTCCCGCTGCATCCCGCCCCCTCCATCCTCCCGGGTGCCCGGAGCACGGCAGGGCCCGCAGCGGCGGTGCCCTGCCCGCGGCCGCAGAGCGGCCGAGCCCCCGCCCGGCCCCGCCCGCGCTCACCGGCCTCGGCCGCGCGCCCGGGCCCCGCGCCGCTGCCGCCCGGGGGTGGGACGGGGACGTGCCCTGTGCGGGAGGCGGTGACCGGGATGGCAGGCGGCGGGACGTGCCGTCCCACGGCACTCGGAACGCACTCGGCGTGTCTGGTGCAAAATCACACGGGGTTCCATCGCTTGTTGGAGCAGGGTTTGATGGGACTAGAAGAAGGTACAGGGGGCTGGATTAAAACAGCTTTCAGAGAGAATTAGAGTGGTAAATAGAAAAAAAAACAACTTTGAAAGCCTTCTGAAGTAGTATGATGGCAAAGAGTCAAACATTTTAAAGTTAGGCTACTTGTGTGCCTGTATTCTGATGGGAAGCAAATTATTAAGAAATTCTTTAGAGAGAGGGTAATCAGGCATTGGAATGGGCTGCCCAGGGAAGTGGTGGATTCTCCATCCCTGGAGGTTTTTAAGATGAGACTGGATGTGGCACTTAGTGCCATGGTTTGGTAACTGCAGTAGTGGATCAAGGGTTGGACTTGATGATCTCAGAGGTCTTTTCCAACTCAGCTGATTCTATGATTCTATGCTCCTTTTGATTTGGTAACACTGAATGATGATAGGTGGTTTGTCTTACATCATCATATTTTTTTCCATATGATCGCTGCCTTATTACAGATTAAAAGAATAAAATTCACGTACCTAGCTGTTGATCTATAGTGTTTTGGCTGGTGGCATTTCAGAACTGTGAAACACAGCTTTGAGCTGTGATGATGAGAACCACCTTCCTCTACCTTATTTTTTTCAGCTATATCTACTTGATTTCTCTTCCAGAATAACAACTCTACAGTCACATAAATGGTTTCTGCACTAGAAAGATTATACTAGGGGCATTTGGAATTTTTGAACTAACTCTGGGTCTGCACAATCACATCCTTCAGAGAGTGAAAATCTCTCCTGTTCCCTCTGGGAACACTTCTTTTGTCAGCTACATGTTCAGTAATCTGTATTGCATCTGAGAAAAAGATCAGTTGAAGAACTGCTACTGAAAGAAACCGTGATGTAGGAACCCGGTTCAGGCTTTGTCTCCTGCATAACAGCTGTTTCAAGAACAGTTAACAATGTAAATATAATTGCATAAAATGATGTTAAAAACAAGCATCTAAAAAATGCTTCCAATTTGTAATACACAATATATTGGATATTTAATTTTTTATGTTTTTGTTGCTTCATGTCTTCATGTTATCCTTTTTCCCTTCTAATTGCTCCCCACTCTCTTGATTTTTGCAATCACTGTCTGGGCTAAATTAGCTAAATTAGCAATTGTTAAAAAATAAGTTATTCACAAGAGAACACAGTAGTGAGGTTTACTTTTATGAGTTCCTTGATTAACTGTGATTCTATTTTCTTTTCCAACTAACTTGGAGAGACTCTTCCCCTGAGATTAGACATTTTAATTACTACATTCATCACCTTCCTTCCACTTCTAAATCAAGAACAAACTGTCTAGCATAGAAGGTATGGCTAGAGCCAAATAGTGTTTTGACATAATGATATGCTAATGATATACTACAGTTGTTATTTAGCCTGTAGCAACAAACAGCTTACAGAGTGATGGTTTTCATGGTTGCAATTTGCTTATGAAGCCGTAAGGTCTAGTGAGGAAGGGCTGCTTCCGCCTCAGTATTCCCTCAAAGGTGGATTGATTGATGCTGGACTTTATTCAGGGCCATCTTCAGTGTGGCAGCCTTGTGGGAGGCTAGCAGGGAACATAAAGAGTATGAATGAGCAGTTTAAAAGTTGAAATAAAAACTATATTGTGAGGTGGCTTTCCTTGAAAATAAGGACTCTATTTCTTCAGTGTGCTCAAAAATTACAGAATTCAAATGAGTTTGATAGACGGTGGTCATTAACAACCAAATTTTCTTTTTCTATTTTATTTCTTTGACAATTATATACCCAATGTTTGGCATTTCTTAAGGATAAAAATTAAACAAAAAACAAGCATGTAACAATGTAATTTTTATTAGTTGAGAAAAGAATGTTCAACTTCACAATGCCCCAAACTGCTCCAACTTTTGAGTTGCAGGAAGGGTGTATATGACAGGATCCCATATATTCTTCTTGGACCAGAATGATGAGCTGTGGAATATGATGTTCTTCATATAACAAAGTAATAATTGAAAAACTCATTATATTTTATGCTATTGTTAAAGTCAGTGCTTAAGAACTGTTCAGCCTCCATACTTTTTAGAAAGAAATTTTGTGTAAGACCAAATAGAAAGGGATTCTAATCATGGCTGGGTCCTTTGCTGCTATCATACCTTGATCATTGATGACATTTTCAACCTGCTGAAAGGAGCTTGTAGCCAGGTGGGGATCAGCCTCTTCTCCCAGCAACTAGGGACAGAGCCTCCAACTGCACCAGGGGAGGTTCAGGTTGGACATCAGGGAGAATTTCTTCATAGAAAGAATTGTTAAACATTGGAATGGACGGGCCAGGGCGGTGGTGGACTCACCATCCCTGGAGGTATTCAAGAAATGACTGGACATGACACTTAGTGCTATGGTCTAGTTGACAAGGAGATCGGTCAAAGATTGGACTTGATGATCTTAGAGGTCTTTTCCAAGCTAAATGATTCTGTGATTCTGTTACGCTGTTCATTAAGTCATTCAAAGTGAGGAAAGAGAAGTGTGAAGGGACTTTGTTGACTTGACATATACTTTCTGTGTATCTTAGCAGAAAAAATATTTTAGGAGAAAGAAAAACTACAGTTCTTAAAGTACTGCACTGGTCTGGTTCTTCCGGAGGGCAAGAAAAGTCAATACTGCTGATGAGAGTTCTCTGTCTTTTCCGTGAGACGTTATTTCTAATGACAACACTTGCTGTTAGTACCCACTTGTCTGTGAACACCCTGGAAGCTGTAGATTTGAGTTGTAATCCACAGCTGTCCTGTAAAGACTCGCAATGGCTCTACTGAGTCCTATCAGTGCGATGCCTCCATCAGCTGCTGGCCGTGCCTCGAGTAACCCCGGAGCAGGTACAGGGAAACCTGCTGTGTAGGCAGCACACAGACCGTGTTTTGAGCTCTGTAATTAAAAGACGTGAGATATTCACCATTTACTGATAACGAGTTTAGATACAGCGCTGGAGAGACAACTCATTCTGCTGCTTTCAAGTGTGTTTGGTTGTGGCAGCACCGCACGGCCGAGCCGCTCTCTCTTGCTCGGGGGTTCCTGTCCAGCACTTTTGCCCAGCCCCTCGCGGCTGCAGCAGGCACCGAGACCTCGGCCTGTTTCACAGAATCACGGAACTGGAAGGACCCTGTGGAGATCCGCCAGTCCAACATCTGCTCCCTACGCACACGCTTATATAAACAGCGCCCCGCCTGTTTCCCGCGGGATGGGACGTGGTGCGCTGGGATCTGTGGGCACCGCCCGGGGCTGTGAGCGGGGCCG
>NW_021940682.1:13385576-13482439 GCF_001715985.3 Manacus vitellinus
GAATAGCGTTCCTGCAGGGAAGAATATCTTGAGTTGGAAGGGACACAAAAGGATCACAGAGTCCAGCTCCTGGCCCTGCACAGGACAGCCCCACGAATTCCACCATATGTCTGAGATCCATGCCCAAACGCTTCTCGAGCTCTGGCAGATTTGGTGTGCACTGTTCCTTTCCGGAGCATGCAGATCTCTTCCTACACCTTCAATCCTCCTACTGAATACAGAAATGAACTTTACTGTGGAGTTGTGACTGGTGCTTCCACAGTAAATGTGTGCCATAGTAAGGCAGAGGTTAAAGGGACTTCTGGGCATGCTTGTCATGTGAAGTTAGTTAAAACATCACTAAGGATCCGAAAATTGTTACCCTTTTAAAAGGGTTGATAATGCAGGAGAGTTTGTGTCTATCCATCTGGTGTCAGGAACATGAAGTGCTTGTGAACTTAGCCTGCCCAGACTATGATGCTGTGATTGCCTAATTATGGAACAAGCACAATGAAACTTGGCTTAACATTACATCATAGAAGAGTAACAAAGTTTAGATACGTTTCAGTATGGGTTTCAGTTCACTTCAAGGATTATTTCTTTGAGATTTAATTAATTTGTATCCCAGGTCATTAAATAACTTACCAACAAAGTAACTTGCCTTTGGAGGTTTTGGTGTTTTTTTCACATTTTGAGAAGTTTTTTTTGTGGTCCTATTTCTGGTTTTCCGGAGATAGAAATACTAAAAATGTCTTCTGTGGAGTTTAACTTGGTGGTTATTCCATTTTCACTGACAAAAATAATGTTCATATCACTGAAGAATAATAATTGTTAAATACTTCCCTTCTCTGAGGTTCATGTTGTACATTTCTTTTGTAGAGACTTTGAATTGTTTTAGTTTTGAAGGGGATAAGTTTTTTTTAATAACATTTTGACTTCATAAAGAAGCTTAGAGGTCTTAGTTTTGTGGACAAAGCATGAACAGCTACTTAAGTTTTAAAAGAATGTGGGCAATTGGCACAAATTTTGAAGTGTTAAGGAAATCATGTCTTAATAATACTCCATATGTCTCTAATGTGCTTTGCAGTTGAAATGCTAAACAGTTTTTGGTTACATTCTCTGAGCTAGTGAATGATAGACAAATGCGAACTTTGATTCCAGCAGAAGGAAGTTCATGTCTTGAGTGCTATTTCCATGGTTCTTCAATGACTATGGAATATGATCATTAGCTAATACAGTCCTTGAGTATGTTTCTGTGTGATAGATTTGCTGGTTGGTTTACTTTAACAGTGTTCTTGCTGTTCTAAAAGACAGCTAGTCCCTCCACTGCATTTTGCATTTGAAGAAAACCACCTTTTTTTAGTTGCTGGTTAGAGGGACTGAATTTTTGGGTAAATTACAACTCCCCTATCCAAAGCAGTTCAGATGGTCTCCTGGGGCTCAAATGTCCTCAAGGCACATGCTGCACATGGATTTGAGTAGAAAAATTTTGCTGCCTGCATAGCCTGCTTTTGGGAGAGCTTCAGGTTTTTTTCAAGTTTAAAAGTACAGTAACTTTATAGACTAACTGGCTGCTAAAGCTGTATGTTTATTACGGTGGTTCTTAATAAATTTATATTTAAATGAACAGTTACTGGTTTGGTATGAATCCATTTTAGGTTCCAGTAGTTTGAGTTTATTTTTAACCAATGTGAACACAAATATTCACAGAATGTATACACAAGACTTATGATACAGTTTTTTGGTTTGCCAGTCTCATTTCACACTTGTAATTAATGATCAAGCATTTTATGTTTTTGGTCACTTGATGACCGTAAGCAAGATCCTTGCTTACATGTCTGTGGAGTAGTGTGTTGAATTAGTTAAAAACATTTTAGCTGAGACTAGGAGCAGAAGCCCTTCAGCATTAGGAATATGAGTCAAATTTAATCTCCTGGTGTGAATTTACGTTGGTCCTTTCCTAATTTGAGTTGATTGACACCAAGAGTTTACGTTCTGGTCTGTGTATGGTCCTAGTGCCCTTGGCAAAAATCTTCTCTGTCAAAGTATGACTAACACAATGGATATGAGGAAAAATGGTGAAAGAATACAATAAACCAGAAGGTTTAGTTTCATGTTATAGTAAACTCTGCAGAGTCACAAATTACAGTTCATTTTAACAAGTATGTGTTAAATCTGGCAAATAGCAACCTTTAGTACAGAGGTGCTTTCTGGTTAACTTTTTAAACAGTCATGTAACAATTGTGAACTAATATTTTTGTGTAATTGCACTATTGTGCAAGTCTAATTACTAAGCAGTCACATGGTCTTACTGACCTCCTTTCTCCTGGCATTCAGCCTACCTGTTCTAAATTCATGAATGCTACGTAACAAATGGCAGGGCCTCCCTCAACTCACTTCGTTTTTTTTCCTGGTTCTGTTCTGCTTCTTCTTATTGTTCCTTTTTTCAAGTTGTCACATAGATCAAGATGTGCTTTTGTTGAGACATGTTTTTTCTATGTAATGAGTTCACAGTGTTGTTCACAGATCAACACCTGAGAGAGAGAAGTTATTCAGTGCAGTAAAAAGTGATGGAGAAATGGTAGAGGGAGATATTAAATGGAAAATCAAGCTAACGCTCTCTTAAAGAAAGTTTTGTCAATTGCCATTAAAATTTGGCACCAGAATTAGCTCACATCTAATTGTGTCAACAGAGTAGAAAAAGAATGTAACTTGCATACTCCAACAAGTAACCATTACCTACTTCTGAAAAAATTTGTTTGTGCTCACAAACTTTTCCATATTAAGGAGAACGGGATCTCATGTTTTGCAAAATCACTTAGGGAAGGGTTTCATTTAGCCCTGGTTTTAGTAGAGAGTGGCAATTGATCACAATACTTGAAAAGAAATGCAAACATTCTGTTAGTTGCTGCATAAGAATTTACTTTGGGTAATAATTTACTACTTTTAGTTTGTCTTTTTGACTGTGTATGTATGTCTTTGATATGCTAGTTAAAATGCTGGTGTGCAGAAATTGATTTTGTAAAGATGGATAGTCTGATCTTGCCAATCCTTGTATTTCTTTTTTTAATCATTCCTGAAGAGAACAAATTTCACTTCTAAAGTAAGAGTAATAACATTTTTTTTGTATATCTATTAGATTTTTTGAGAATATTGATGTGTTCAACATCCCACCAAGTTAGCTGCTATTGTGGCAGATATTGCTACTGATTTAGGAGAAAGAAAAGCTGTACTTTTTTTGGTTTTTTACACTTGTATTTCAAGCATATTAAGAATGAAAACCTGAGCAAAAAGAAAAAAAAAGGAGTTTTATTTCCAGGACAATCACTGCAATTCATGGAAATTGGAACTTGTCTTAAAAAATTGATACTTAGACATCCTTTAGTAGTATCTATTTAATTTTTCTATTTTGTGTGTCTCATTTTGAAAATATGCCTATAGTTTCATCTTATGTAGCTATGATTTGTCCTGTTTGTTTGGATAGAAAACTGGTGGAGAAAGTTTGTCAACAAAATTATTCTGTGAGTAGTTTCAGTTTCACATCTGTACTTCAGGCAGGCAAAATTTGTGTATTATACTTATTAATTTTGGTGACATGCTTGGTATGTAAAAAGGAATGCACTGAAATATTTATGACTTCCCTGCTAAAGACATCTCTTTAAGTTTCTTTTCATGCTGTAGCACTTATGATGAAAATCTATTTGATTTATGAAATATTTAACATCAAGCCCACCAAAGGCTCTCTGTCATTCCCCTCCTCAGTTGAATAGGGAAGAGAAGATACAGTGAAAGGCTTGTGGGTTAAGATAAGGACAAGGAGAGGTCATTTAGCAATTACCATCACAGGGAAAGTTTATTAATTTAGCTTAATTTATTACCAATCAAACCAGAATGGGCTAATGAAAAATAAACTGAATTCTTAAAGCACCTTTCTCCCACCCCTCCCTTCTTCCTGGGCTTAACTTTGCTCCGATTTTCTCCACCTCCTATCCCCCAGCAACACAGGGGGATGGGGAATGGGGATTTTGGTCAGTTCATCGCACTTTGTCTCTACTGCACCTTCCTCCTTGGAGGGGAGGACTCCTCACACTCTTCTGTGCTCTAGTGTGGGATCCCTCCCAGGGAAGACAGTCCTCCACAAACTTCTCCAATGTGAGCGCTTCTCATGGGCTACAGTTCTTCATGAACTGCTCCAACATCGGTCCCTTCCACAGGGTTCCACCCTTCAGGAACTGACTGGTCCAGTGTCGGGTCCCCTCTGGGGTCACAAGTACTGCCAGCAAACCTGCTCCAGTGTGGGTTCTGCCCTGCACGGGTCCAGAGGTCCTGCTGGGAGCCTCATCCAGCACTGGTTTCCCACAGGGTCACAGCCTCCCTTGGGCAGTGTAGGGACCTCCATGGACTGCAAGTGGATATTTGCTCCACCATGGACCTCTGTGGGCTGCAGGGAGAGAGCCTGCCCTGCCGTGATCTTTACCATGGGCTACAGGGGAATCTCAGCTCTGGCACCTGGAACACCTCCTTACCCTCCTCTCTCCCTGACCCGAGTGTCTGCAGAGTTGTTCCTGTCACATATTCTCACTCCTCTCTGGCTGCAATTGCTCCTGAGCAGTAACATTTTCCCCTTCTTAAATATGTTACCCCAGAGGTGCTACCTTGGCCAGCGGCAGGTCTGTGTTGGGGCTGTCTGGCGTTGGCCTTGAAAGACATTTGGGAAGTTTCCAGCAGCTTCTCACAGAAGCCACCCATGTGACCTCCCTGCTACCAAAACCTGGCCATGCAAACCCAATACAATCCATGATACCCTTTAATGAGTAGCTTCACCTGTAGTGCAGTGTGTGCCACTTGGAGCACTTTTGTCCAACCAGCCCACTAAATTGAGGGTGAATAATCTGTAAAAAATCTGTAGCTACTTCTCAGAGTTGCATGTTGTGATGGGATGCCCTCAGTTCAGTGATTCCCTCTATAATTCGTGTTATATGATCGAGTCCTATTACAAAGTACGTCACTGAAGCACACTGACGTACGTCCTCATGGGTTTAATCCTGCGTTGTTGATGAAAGGGTTGGTTCCACCCTTTTATGATAGCACACAACCCTGTGGTGAGCCACTTCAGCTCATCAATCTGTCCAAAAGAGATTAATTACCAGTTTTGGTGGGATTAGCTCTGTGGTAGATTGTGCCAGCAAAAAGGTCACAGTAGTAGTGGTGAAGAGGTGAAGAATGGGAAGGGCAGGTTGCATTTCTTTCAGTGGCAGTGTGGATTTGAGCCAGATTACAATGGCCACGTAACCGTGGCCTGCGTTGCTCATGTGTGTATTAACCACCGGCTGGTTTTTGGAAGAGGATTATTGGTTTCTTCTGTGGCTTGCCATTTGTTGACACCCTTTGAAGTTATATTGTTGACAATAAGTGTTGGCCTTTTTACTGTGTTATGGAAAAGGCACAATTTATTTTTTGTCAAACTGTCAGAATGTGAGAAATAAGCCTGCTAGCTGAGAAATTGCACTGTGCTTGTTTCCTTATTTTGGTGAAGGATCTTGTATCACCAGATTCTGTAATGTAACTATTATTAAATTGGACAAGAAGACTAGGCAGGTTGGTCTAGAGGGAGCAAGTGGTACTGCAAATCCAATTTTATACCAAGTGTTCAGTAAGTTGTTTTTTGCAAATAGCAGTTACTATAGACCTGAGGAATTCAAGTGAGCATTTTTACGATTTGCTTTTTTGACTGCAAGGTTGATCTTGGAGGAATCTTAATTCCTTAGGTAAGAAGTTTTGAGGTTTTAGACACCGGTTTTACATCACTAATCTCTGGGTTTGTGGATATCAAGAGAAGACCTGGGTAGTTCCTGATATGTAAAAATAGTGTGTGGACTTTGAGTACCAAGGGAGAAATGTAGTTTTGAAACAACTGAATAGTATTATTTCAGTCTTCTTTCTCTCGGGACAAGTAATCTATTTTTATTTTACTTAAATATCATTGGATCACATTCTTTATTTGAGTAGGGGAAGGTATTCTGTCTGCAACTTGCAACGTTACCTGCTCTGGTCACAGAACAGGAGAGTGATAACCCCCAACAAACACTGTGGTGAATGTGAAAGCAGCTGTATTTAGGCAATCAAGAATACAGAATTTTATTTTTTTTTCCTTAACTGATCAGTATGTAGCAGTGTCAATGAATTCTGCAACAATTGTTCAAAGCAAGTTATTTTATATATTATCATTCTCTTTTGGCCATTTTAATGCAATAAAGTATATTCTCCTCCAGTTTATGAAAATGTCTTTATTCCTACCAATGCAAGCTACTCTTTAAACATCCTGTGCAAGTATTGCAGAAAAGCCTGTTTATCATTGCATTCTGCCTGATCTTTTTGGTTTCTTGCAGTTTATCTCCAGATTGGAAGCCTTTATTTTCAAAAGTGATTCTTTTCCATGCTCTGTCTCAGAGGCTGGCAGGTTTTCAGGTTAGTTATATAACCCGTGATAGGAGGAAGGTCAAGCTGCCGGCAAAGTCAGCCATTTTTTCAGTGTAGAAGTCACACTAAAGTCTGTGATGTATTTATTTGCATATTGAAAGAAACTCTTTGTTTCAGGGAATTTTGTGACTTTCCCATAGTGACCTAAAAAGGCAAAAGCGAGCTTGATCATGAGTCAGTTGTGTAAGTAGTGTGAGCGTACGTGGCTTTGTGTTCCATGGGCTTACTCATTTGCATATCACATTTTAGCAGGTTTAATAGCTGTACCTTTGGTAACCTCTAGGAAACGACTGGATTTGATTACCAGAGTAAGAACTTCATCGTATTCTGGTGCAATACATTTCACTGGATTTCTCAGAACTCTGAATTTATTGTGGAGCAAGGTTAATTTGTGTGCTTCTGTGTACTTCTGGCTTCCCCGTTCTTTGCAATCTGGGTCAAGAGGTGAACTATAATTGCAATGTTCTTCTGACCCTGAAGCCTCCATTTGTTTTTCAGGTCACTATAAAGCGTTTGCTTTCATTGCTTTGGAGTTTTGTGTGTGTAAATGTTTTTTCTGTAAGGTAATAAAGCTTTAGTGGAGGTGAAGGATAGACTGGAAAGGACAGGTCAATATTTCAGTGTTTTGTTCAAGTGTGTGAGTGGAGATGGCTGTGGCAAAAGTCTACGTGTATGTCTATACTTTTGGAACAGTTACAAATATGACAGCATACCAGTTCTTGGTGGAGATAATAAAAATGAACACTTAAGCTTTGTTAGCATTAGTTTAGACAGTAACTGAGCTCCAGTGAACAGAACTTCCTAAAATATGCATAGTTTTTGTAAATTCTGTACTTTTTTTATTCTTTTTTTAGAAATTGCATTAGTATTTGAAAGGTCTGCAATTCAATGTTGGTAAACCTGGGTAGGAAATAAGAATTTCATAATACTCAGGGTTTCAGAAGTAAATTCAGATGTCAAACTGTTGCTTATAATCTCTTTGAAAAGTGCTAATGCAACAAGTTTCTTGCAATAAAACAAAACCTATTCAGATTATCAGCGATCGAAGGGATTTCACACGGTTGAACATTGGTTAGGATGTGTCCTGCAAATCTAATTTCTGTGTTGACAGGCATGTGATGATATCCACCTTTGTGTTATACATTACTTCCTCCTGCAGCTAAACTAGGGAAATTTTCTAGACCTGCTTTAGAAATTTACTGTTTCTCGCTGTTTTCTAATTTGTAGGAAATCATTTCCTTTCCTGTTCACTCACATGCATTTCTTCTCTAACATCTATAAGGATGTTTGTGGCTCTTTCACAGACCTGAAAAGTAAAGGCTGTAAAGTTCCTGCCCTGTAAGTTTATCCTTTCAGAACACAAGTCCCTATCCCTTCAAAACGAAAACCAGAAACATTGAAAAAATTCTGTTTAAGCTCATATGGGGATGTTGTAAAGTATGAAGACATGTTATTAATTCTTCAGTGATGGAGATGAAATGTCTACAGCACAGGTTACTTAGGAACAATTCCTGAAAGGAAAACTTGGGTTTCTCTATGTTTTCAGTCTAAAGTGTGTAATCCATGACCTAGGAAATGCTTTATTTTTTATAGTAAGGAACCTGTGGAGTTCAGTGCTTGCAGGTTTGGGGTTTTTTTGTGTTTCTCAGTGACAGCGTTCTACTGACCTTGAGGGTGAAGGGTAAACTGTGCTGCAAGTGGAGGAGGGGAGGAGGGCAAAGTAGTGATTGAAAGAACAGAAATAGGAGAGGAATAAATAAATAAATAAATAGATAACTTGTTCACGTGGGCTGCTTGTTGCTTCAGGCCTTGCATAGTCCATAAAACATGGTCGTGGTCTGCGTGGTTACAAGTTTGCTGTGCACTGAAGGTACAGAAAGTCATGACAAGCTTTACCTGAGTTTCACTATCTCTGCAGTTCTGAAGTACTGGAGAAGCATACAGAGAATTGTGAAACCACATTTTACAGAGCAACTGGCATTGAAAGTAGTTAATAATTTGATTTCCAATATATTGGATTCGCTGAAGAATAGAGTAAATGTTGTCTTTCCTGTGTTCTCTTGTGAGTTTCCTCTGGGTTGAAATTTTCTGTCTGTAAATTTTGTGGCATCAAGTGATTTTTTTCATTTTTTCTCCTTCATATTTCATATTCTAGAGAATAAACAAGTTCTTTTTTTTCTATTAGTCTTAAAGCAGAAGAAAACATTCCAACTTTCAGCAGAGATTGCCTATTGTTTTTTTCCTGTTTCCCCTCTCATGGGAAAAGCATGACTACATCTGCAAACTGAGACATGCATTTAAAAGAAAATATTCTGCAGAGTAATTTTTTGCCATCCAGTTTTCAGAAGGGTCTTTGATTGGGGATGAGGTTGCATTTTGGTTTTGTTCTTTGTTTTTGTAAGTCTTGCTGTGAGTGAACTCCAGAAGTCGAAACCATCCAAGTCTTAATGAGGGTGATCAAGCAAAGGATGGCATCTGAATTATTTGTTTTATTTGGGTTGCCTAGGGATAATTCCTGTGACTTTCCATCATTATTTTTCAGTAGATGACAGGCTTAATAGGTCTAGTTTACTGTGCTTTATCTGTTTCTTTTTAGACAGGGGAGCTATTTGCTGTTTACTGCTATTACACGGTATATCCTATATCCTGTGAATGCTTCTTTAAACGACTTGCTATAAGAGACTTTAATATTAAATTTTTTCTCTCCAGCATACTCCTTCATTGGTATGACTTGGAAATATCTACTGATGTGCAGTTTCTTCAGTTTATGACAAAGCAAAAAGTTGTAAATTACTGTGATGTTGACTATTCAGCTTTAATTGTGGTGTATTTCCCTCTTTTATTTCAAGACTTTCTTAATCTAAGGAGATCTCTATAAAATTGGTTTTGATCATATAGTTCATGGTGTTCTTCAGTGAGTAGGGGTTTTTCATTCAATTGAAATTTCCTTTCTGTAAGCTAGTTGCCAGTAAATACACTGGTGAGAAGTACTTTATTTCAGGAGTAATGTATCTTTCTTCTAAGCCGTGAGGAAAATTATGAGTTTGTGGGGGATAATGTGAATCTTCCTATTATTACATTTTAGAATTTGGCCTTCTGCATTCTTTTAAATACAACTCCACCAACTTGTCTCTTTCTGTGCCAACACTGAGATACTGTGTTAGTTTTACAAGGCAAAGTTCTTTAATGCTGCATTTACTGAAAGTTTTACTCCAGTTCTTTACTACTTCTATATGAGACAGCACAATGGAGCTTGCATTTTTGGCACTGGAGGTCATGCATTCAAATTGAGAAGTGTTACTAGTGATCATGTGTTGCTCTTGCAGCAGCAGCAGCCTTTCCTGTTTTTTCATAATTATACAATTTTTTTCTTCTACTAGTCCTTCTTCCTTCCAGAATCCTGCCTTTGCAGTTGCTGCTCTAGGGCTTGTCAAGTGCAGTGGTAAAGTAAAAAATAATTTTTAGAGGGGTTGGGTGGTTTTTTAAATATTCTGTTTGAAGAGTATTAGATTTTTAGGAAGAGTTATCTCAATATAAGTGATTTGTGCCCAAGTGAAGGCGTGGAGGAAATTTCAGAAGCTTTTCCACTCTCTGTACCATATTGTCACTAATTGCAGTTTTTCCTGCTGAACTTAGAAGTTTTAAGAAGACGTAAGGTAAAGTAACCTTTGGAGAGCTTTTCTGTATTCTTTGTTTTTCTGCTTTTATCAAATGGGCTGTATCTGCCAGAATCTTTCTGTTAACTGGAGTTTTAATTAGGGTGTACTATATGGTAATACCTGGCTTGCCTTTTCTTGGAATGAGTTGGTTTTTTGCTTGGAAGTGTTAGTCTTCTTGTAGCTATTACATTTTACCTTCAATTAAAGCTTTTGAACTTGGAGTTGGATAAATTGATCAAAAACCACCTAAGTACAAGTCAGTCTGATTGATGTTTGAAGCCTTGCAGGCTTATTTCTACAGAGATAATTATTTCCTTTATGGGTTTAAGATATACTTTAATGAAAACTTGCACTGGTGATCTTTTTTCCTTTGTCATAAGGTAATAGTTATTAACAGCAACAGGAAACAGGAAATTTTGTAATTGTCAACATTTCTTCCTAAATTTGTAAGGTACCTTTATCTCCCCTCTCTAGCCCATGTAGGGTTAAGTAGGGTTTAAAAACATGTTAGCTTTACCTACCATTCACCAGGGTTTTTCTTTTATGCAGATTTAGTTATTTAGACCTGTAATGAAGGATCATGTCCATTAGCCTGTGCTTGAATGGTGGTGTTGGAGCAACCTGTTTGTGCCGAAGTTTGATGCCAGCTGTTGACTCTGGCAGGGGACACGCTGTTCACGAGCTGCTGTTCCTTTTCACACCTTTCCCTTCCATTCTTTATCAGTTCCTCCAATTTTGAACACTGGCTTGATACTTCTTGAACTCTGAGCTCATATTAGGTTTCACTTAACCTTTAGCCACCAACACTTCTAAATATGACACAGACGAACAGAACCGACCTGCTGCTTGTACTTGCTCAAATGAAGCCTTTCTCTGTCCCAGCTAGGAATAAAGTTCAGCTGTGGTGCAGGAATCCTCTTGGAGCAGCTCCATAGGGAAGGAAAATTCGGCTCTTACTACAATGGTTACGTATAACTGGAAAAGTAGGTCATTGTGGCAGGGAGTAGTCCAAACAGCCGCCTGGTTGCTGCAGCAACGACCTACTTTACGGAACTATTTTTGTTGATTCATATTGAAACTTCTTAAAAGTGCTATAAGGAAATGATCAGGTTATGAGATATGTAACAATGAAAGCTGCAGGCTCTGTGGACTCTCCTCCTCTCCCCCACCCTCCCCTCTCTCTTTGGTCTTGCCTTTTCATGTTGGTTGGATGTAGGGGGATTAAAGCAAATAAGGTTTGGTTTTATTCAGTTTGACCTCTAGTGGGAAACATCTCTTTTTGCTTGAAGGTTCTGCATAGCCATAATATTTATAATTGGTGATTAAGTTTCCAGAGTTCAGCACCTACAAATCTTCCCCTATCAATTCTGTCTATAGAAATAACTTCGGAGTTAAAACAACAACAAAAAAACCCCGCCCCTTTTTCTTAAAAATTTTCTTTCTTGGCCACTGGAACAGACTCCCCAGGGAAGTGGTCACAGCACCAAGCCTGCCAGAGTTCAAGGAGTGCTTGGAAAACACTGTCAGGCACATGGTGTGATTCTTGGGGCTGTCCTGTGCAGAGCCAGGAGTTGGACTCAGTGATCCTTGTAGTTCCCTTCCAACTCAGGGTATTTCTATGATTCTATGACTATTACTTTCCTGGAATGCTAATAGTTTCTCTTGCTATTCAACTGCTCTTATGTTAACCACTTTGTCTCCAACAAAGTTTATCCACCTTCAGGAAGGTGGGCTTGGAGCCTGTCCCTTTTTTATTTTCAAATTGGCAGTGTTCCTGTCTGTGTCTTTTGTTTTGCTATTAATTCTAATGCTGGAACAAGCAAACTGGAAAAAAATACAGTGATTCTGTGTAGAATTATATTCTCCAGTTGCCTACCTTTATTCTTTCAATAAAGTAATAAAAAAAATCTGTCACCGGTGTTCAGGAAGTGAATTTTAGTTATTCATTCTTGTCTTCTGAAAGAAATAGGTAGACAGGGAAAATGCAAAAATACAGTTTTTATAGTAAAGGTTTTATTCTACATAAAATAATTCTTTATCTAAACTACTATGACTTCTCCAGAGATGACTGAATTTCACTTTTTAGTTATCAGAATCTTCTTCATAACTGTAGTATGTAACTTCAAGATCAATTTAGTTACTTCAAGTAAAGCACTTCCAGTTGGTCCTGACCTTCAGTATTTCAGAGAACTGCAGTAGTTCTGGCAGATGAAGATAGCACATTTATCTAGAGGTTATTTGAATTTTTTCATCTGTTATGTCTTGAGCTTTTCTTCAGTCCTGTTTTCCAGGACTTACGTTACTGAGCTCTGTGCATCTTCTGCGTCCGCTCTAGGTTTTGAGATGGAAGGCCCCTGCAGCATGAAGTTACCTCCGTTAGTCTACCCACACACTAAGGAAGTTTGGGACAAAGTGGAGGTTTTTGGTGTTTACGCAGTGTGATAAACAAAACTGTGTTTCAGTTATTTGTTTGGGATGTTTAATTTTTTTTTTTCTACATGATTACACAAAAACCCCATTTGGAGTCTGGTGTGTTTTGTCTGGAAAAAAACCATCTCACATTAGGTTGAGATGTGGGAGGGGGCTTAGACTAGGGAATTGGATTTTGGGACTATCTCAAACCATGACAAACTGAATACATTTGGATCATGTTTACCTTGTATTCAGGTATAAATGACTACTTTCGATTCTGAAAGATCAGTTCAGAATATTTTTGCCTTTTGATTCATAAGAGTAGCAATGGAAAGTTAAGACAATGCTGAATGTCTGATCACCATAAGGCGGGTACCAGTCAATTTTAATTAAGATTTCCAGGAATACCTTCAGGATAATTTTTTTTTCTGTTTTCCAAGCTTTCTACCCATTTCTGTACTTGCTAAAGGATTTCATCTCTATCCTTAATTCTCTTCTGTTAGTTTAATAGATTTTTCAGATATGGGAAGCCAGAGATGATGGAATTGTACCTTGAGGACTTGCAATTTATACAGTGTAGTTGAGAAATATATTTATTTTAGACACTGTGTCATTTCTAGGAAACTTAAAACTGTGCAAAATTTTACTAGCACTAATTGTAACCTTAAAAAGGTCACTTTAATGTAAGGAAAGTAAAATGCTTTTATTAAACTAAATAAAGGGCAGTGTAAAATCTGTCCTTCGGAATCAGATTGCAAGACTATCTTGTTAGAGTGCTCTTATCGTGCTTGCTCTTTTGAAATAAGCCATAGCAGTTACTTTCTCATGGACAGCATAAATTGCCAAAAAAACGTGGCTGAACTATTTTATAAAGCAGGCCAGCTCTGGTTTAATTACATCAAGCCTTATTAGCTGTTCATTTAAATAAGAGAACTTGGATACATGAGAATAGGGTGTTTTCAATTTATTTATATACAAGCATATCTGTATTCTCAAGTAACTTAGTTTTGTAATTTGCTCTTAGGTAATATTTCCCCAGCTGTCCCCAGTACAGTTTGTTTGCTCTTGGGTTTTCCTTTGTGGATCCAACCGGTTTCACTCTGGAAAGAGCAAGCATAAGGAATTAAAGTCAAACAATAAAGACTTTGATTTATTAGATTGGAATTAGAGGATTAGGAAAAAATAAACACAGAATATGTATGTTAAAGAATGGAAGACACTGGAGGAGAGAGATTTAGGAAGCTGTTAGTCTGTTAGTCTCCTATCACCAGAAGGCTGACCTTTGTAACATGAAGTAATTTGAGATGTTCGTTTCTAGTTATATGGGAATAGTTTAGATGAGTAATAGGTGCCCTTTGAATGCGAAGTTAAGATCCAGACTTTTTAGAAGCTAAATGCACTATTTGCTGTGATGTATGGCTCACAAAATAGGAACCAAATACAGATTGCTGTTTCACTGAATCACAGAATGGTTGGGGTTTGAAGGGACCTCTGGAGATCATCAAGTCCAACCCCCCCCGTAAGGCAGATTCACCCAAAGCAACTTGTACAGGATGTGTCCAGGCAGGTTTTGAATACCTCCAGAGAAGCAGAGAAGCACAACTCCTTTGGGCAGCCTGTTCCAGTGATCTGTCACCTTCACAGTAAAAAAACTTTTCCTCCTATTCAAGTGGAGCTTCCTGTGTTTCAGTGTGTGCCCACTGCCCCATACCCTGTCACTGGGAACTGCTGAAAAGAGTCTGGCCCCGTCCTCTTGACACCCCCCTTAAGATATTTGTATGCATTGATAAGATCTACCCTCAGTTGTCTCTTGGCCAGGCTACACAGGCCCGGCTCTCTCAGCCTTTGCTCATAAGAGAGATGCTCTGATCCCCTCATCACCTTTGTACTCCTTCACCAGACCCTCTCCAGTAGTTCCTTGTCTTTTTTGAACTGGTGAACCCAGAACTGGACACAGCACTCCAGACGTGGCTTCATCAGGGCAGAGTAGAGTGGAAGGTCACCTCCCTCAACCCGCTGGCAGTGCTCTTCCTAGTGCATCCCAAGGTACCGTTGGCCTTCTTGGTCACAAGGGCACGCTGCTGGCTTGTGGATAAGCTGTTGTTCACCAGGAATCCCAGGTCCTTCTTTACAGAGCTACTTTCCAGCAGGTCAACACCTAACCTGTACTGGTACTTGGGGTTATTCCTCCCTACACAGCCCTACACTTGTCTTTGTTGAACTAAATTAAGTTCCTCTCTGCCCATCTCTCCAGCCTGCTCAGGTCCTGCTGAATGGGAGCACAGCCTTCAGGTGTATCAGACCCTCCTCCCATTTCTGCATTGTGAGCAAACTTACTGGGGGTACATTCTGTCCCTTCTTCCAGGTCATTGGTGAGTATGTTAAATAAGAGTGGACCCAGTAGAGTGACTCCTGGGGAACACCGCTTGCTACAGGCCTCTGGCTGGACTACACCACTGGTTACAGTCCTCCCATGTTCAGCCAGGTCTCAACCCACTTCCCTGTCCACTAACCCAGCCCACATTTCATGATCTTAGCCATGAGGATGTTATGGGACACAGTGGCAAATGCCTTGCTGAAGCCAAGATGGACAGCATCCACTACTCTCCCCTCATCTACCCAGCCAGTCATTTCCTCATAGAAGGCTGTCAGATTGGTCAAGCATAATTTCCCCATAGTGAATCGGTGTTGAATATTCCTAATAACCTTCTTTTCCTCCACATGCTTAGAGATAGCATCCAGAATGAGTTGATCCATCACCTTTCCATGGATGGAGGTGAGGCCAATTGGCCTGTAGTTTCCTGGGTCCTCCTCCTTACATTTTTTGAAGACTGGAGTCACATGGGCTTTCCTCCAGTCCTCATGCACCTCTTCTGTTCTCCATGACCTTTCAAAGATGATGGAGGCTGGTTTAGCAATAACATCTGTCAGTTCCCTCAACATTCATGGGTGCATCCCATTGGGGCCCATGGATTTGTGGATGTAAAGTTTTACTAAATGCTGTCTAATCTGATCCTCTTTGACCAAGGGAAAAACCTTCCTTTCCCCAGACTTTTGCTCTTGCCTCCAGAATCAGGGATTCCTGAGGACTGACCTTAGCAGTAAAGACTGAGCAAAGAAAGCATTCATTAACCCTGCCTTCTCTGTATCTCTGTATCCTTTGTTGCCCACTTCATTCAGCAATGGGCCCACAGTTTTCCTAGTCTTCTATTTGCTACTTTTAGCAAAAGATAGGAAGGTATAGAAGAAGCCCTTCTTGTTGGACTTGACATCCCTTGCTAGATTCAATTCCAAATGGACTTTAGCATTCCTCATCACATCCCTGCATACTCTGACAACATGCCTATATTCCTCCCAAGTGGCCTGTCCCTTTTTCCACATTCCATAAACTTACTCCTGTTTCAGTTTTGCCAGAAGCTCCTTGCTCATCCATACAGGTCTCCTGACCTTTTACTTGATTTCTTACTCATAGGGATGCACTGGTCCTTAGCTTGGGGGAAGTGATGCTTGAATATTAACCAGCTCCCTTAGACCTCTCTACCTTTTGGATCCTTAACCCATGGGTTTCCTCCAGGTAGGTCCTTGAAGAGGTCAAAAATAGCTCTCCAGAAGTCCAAGGTTGTAATTCTATTTATTGCCCTGCTTCCTTCATCTCTGGAAGATTATGAACATCTTTCGAATAGGACAAAAAAATTGTGTGTTTCCTTCCTTTGGGAAATGCTAACCTGGAAAACGTAGTTCGGTTGGAAAAAAATTAATGAGGGATGGTATGTAAGGAAATGCTGGCTTTCTGTCCAGTGTGAGCTAGGTCTGATTCAAATGATTTTGTTGTTTTATTAAAGCAGTATTGCTTGTTATAGTTGATATTCTAGTCCCACTCCATATGTGAAATGGTCTTTACTCCTTATGGTCAAAGAAGACTCACCCAAAAGGACTCAGCTTGGAGTCCTTTCTTTCATCCATTTTCAAAGAATTGAATCTTTATTTTTCTTTTCTGAGAACTGTTTTTACAACTGTACATGGGCTTGGGTGTATCTTGTGTTCTTCCTTCGTCACACCTCTGCTTTTGGCTTGAAGATTATAACAGTAGTAAATATTAGAGGAAAAAAAAACCAAGTGGCCCACATCATGGTCAATGTTTGGTTTTATTTTTTACAAGTGGATCAGCTCTTGCGAAGTTACGAAAGATGCTGGAGTCCTGAATTGCACTCTCAGGGAGCTGGTTTTTTTTCTCCATTGACTGTCGAGCAACCTTGCAGGAGATTAGTTAGCTCCCACAGCTACTTCACTTAAGTATCTAGAGTTGAATAACATGAACTTTTTCCTGCTCTTTTGTATATGATTAAAGGATAATACCTTTATGAAATCTGTTATTGTATACCTTTTTTGGATGTGGAAGTTGTATGTGGTATTCATTGAAACGATGTAGTACAATAAGGCCTGCCTCTGTGACCTTGATTTGGTAGCAGGAAAATACTACTGTGGCTGACTGCCAAAGGATGCTGTGGAGTGTACATAACACTTAAATCCTGTCTGAGCTTAATCTTCTTACAGTTTCGTAAGACTATACTGCTTGCACTAAGACACATTGGTGGGTGACAATCAAACAGGAAAATTACTGATGAAATATTAAATATTCGTATACAGACGCATCAAATTTGAGATACCAAAACACAGTATGAGACACTGAGAAGTATCAGATTTGATATTCACATTGTGATTCCTGTAGAAGCTGGTATGAGGTGTGTGTTCACCTGATACTGAACTTTCATAGTAATCTACCAAACATAGGGCAAAATATGTGTGAAAGAAAGGCGAGCTCTCTCTCTTTTCTCATGAAGAGAAATAAATGGTGCATGATTTGTGTGATTAATACAATTGGGGTCTAATACTCGAATGAAAGGTGGTTGGTATTATATAATATGTAATATTCTTTCTTTTTATTGAATCCAGCTCTACTAAACTCTGAAAGATGAAGGAGGAATATCTGATAGCAGTGTTGAAAAAAGCAATTGGATGGGATAATAAAAGTAGCAGATGTTAGATGCCTAAGATAATTCTGATAGACAAAGTCTGGGTGGTGATCAAATATCCATAATGAGATGGGTCTCTTGTTTGGCTGTGCTTTTCTGTTGCTGAAGAGGTGGAAATTGATGGCTTGCCGTGAGGACTAGTGGGTAGATAGAAGGTATTTACAAAGACAGGTTAAACATAAGTTTGGATAGATTGCTGGAAGTTGACCACTTGTGAGTAAAAGTATTAATCAAACTTAGGAATGGAACAAGTTTTAGCACTGTTTTTTTTATTCAGATTCTTAAATTCCTTCTCAGAATGGCGAAACCTGACTAAATTCCTTTATTTTGTGTGTCTGTGCAGTCTAATGCTCCTGCTAGTTGTTAAATTCAGAATCTGGATTAGTTCAGAAAAATGATTCTTAGTGGCTTAACCACTACCATTTTCAGATGTGAACGGCACCTGAAAGAGAAGTCATTGGCATTTTAAGTCCCCTCAGTTCCCAGCAACTGTCCTCATTTCATACTGGCAAGGATGGTCCCATGTGACTGGGGTTTCTGGGTGTTTATTACTCCTAAAAATAACCCCAAACAAGACTTAACAGTAGCCTTAAATAGTATGTCTATAAGTGTCCTTCTTATTAGTTGCCTCCCAAATAAAAGTGTCACCTTTTCAACAGACTGCTTCTGACTTCTTCCCTGGATAAAGTATTTAATCATATTAATAGTGCAGAGCCAGGAGTGTTGTGTGATGTGCTTACTTTAGTTCATTTTGTTAACAGTTAACTGTGTTAACGGTTGTTTATTTAAGTTTTTGAATAGCTGCTTTGATGGTACCAGTTTATTTCAGTTGCATGGCAGCCAAAATTATGATCTGTATTATGTTTTCTGTTTCTGGCAATCACTCTTAAGATGTAGGGGGGCAGAACAATTAGTTTGTATTTTAGACCCCAAGCACACTTTGTATGAAGGGAAGATTGTGGAGTTTCTTGGAGTAAACTGCTAAGATTCTATGTTCACGTCTTTTAAAGAATGTGGTCATCAGCAGCTTTCATGAAAATTCTGAATATCAGAATTAGATGTCTCTGGGTGTTGTGTGTGATGCTCTCTAAGAATGCTGCTTGCAGACAGGTATGGTTTGCATCAGCATCTTCCCCGTGTTAAAGTAAGTCTTTTTTGCGTCCCTCCATCATGTCAGTTGTGCACGTACCTCACATGGTTTGCTACTGTGAAATTAATAGTGAACATCTCCTTCTTTTGTTTTGTCCAAGGGAAATTTTCAGCCAAATACTAAAAACTGGGCTGGTGTTCCAATCTGATAAAAAATGTCCATGCATCCATTTTGTGTCTTTTTAATGAAGTCCTGTAGTTCATACAATTCATTCAAAGTGAAAAAGAAAGTGCTTTCCCATTGATTATTAGGTTGAGGGGAAAAAAAAATTATATTAGATTGCAGACTCAGCAACGTGACCTGTTACTGCAGGGAGAGGTTTAAACAGCTTCTAACTACCACAGTCTAGTGTAGAGCATAATAGAGTTAAAGGCTGGTAGCTCTTACTTCACAGCTGCTGTGAAGAAACTTTACCTCAAGAGCTTATATACTGAAAAGAAGATACTTTTTGTGAGACAGAGGTTTCATATTTGGTTTCAGTTCACAGACTAATTTACCATTAATTTTAATTTTTGTTATACTTTGAAAGGAACGTATTTGTGAGCACTTTGGTGTATCTCTTCAGAGAGAAACTCAAATAATTTTGCGTGCAGTCAACTACAGTAAAGGTGTTGCTTCTGCAAGTTTTAAGGGTAATCGTGAAAAAGAAGAGGTAAAAACTTTTTGGTTATGATAAGTAGTTGATTCAGCTATTAAGTTTTTTGGTAGGGGATGTATCTAAATGCAATTATTTAAGAAGGTTCACTTTTAACTGAGCAAGGCTCATTGCAGCAGAGGTTGGACTAGATAACCTTTAGAAGTCCCTTCCAACCCAAACTGTTCTGCGATTCTATAAATCTGTGTAAAGGCTTTTATGTTAGAGAACTCCTATGAACACTTTAATGAGAAAATGCCTTTAGATGTGGCATAGCATAAATATAATTGGTGAAAATGAAATAGGTGATTGTGGCACATTTTGTTAAAATGCATTTGGTCTAGCTGAAAGATTCAAATATGCTTAATAAACTGCATGCTGCTTCTGAGTAGCCACTTGTAAACTGAATCTGTATTCTGAAAGTCAAAAGCAGTATTCTTTTGCATTGCTATTACTCTAGATATCATAGGGTCACTAGGGTTTGATTTGGTCTATTATTTTTAAAAGTGTGCTTTCCTTGAGTCTTACAACACAAGCAGTGATTTGGCTGTTTTTCATTTGTTCTGGTTTTTGTCGTGGTGAGGGGGAATGTGTGTGTGTGTGTGTCCCTGGCCACTCTCCTGATCCCTTCCTTGCATATATTTAACAGTTTGAGTATACACTGTTATTTTTTGTTAAATACCTAGAAGAGTTTTATGGAGATTGAAATGCTTGAGTGTGGTAAGAGATAGTTAAGTAAGATAATAGAGTGGATTTGGGGAACCAACAAATAGAGATTAAACAGTATTAAGGGCAAGTTTAGGGATCTTGGATGTGAATTGGAGACTGGGTCAGTGCATGTAATCTTCTTGAATAGGATTTTGTACCAAGTCCAAACTAGAAGTTATATATTCTGCTCAGTCAGGTAGGAAGAAAAGAAATCGAGAAAATAGAGGGAACTGAAAAGTTTCCTGAAATACAGATTTTTAGTTTGAATAGTTATAAATATTTTATGTCATCAGTTTCTCTTCATACCCTCTCCCTATGCTTGGTGAGATGAAGTTTAAAAAAACAAAACAAAAATGCCACAACAACAACAAAACGCCCTAAAACCAAACCACAAAAAAATCTTCCTCTGGACTATTACAAAGGTATCCTGGACAGTATTGCAGTTTGTCTTTATAGTGATTTGTGAATGGACATGCTCCTTGAAAGGGAGATTCACATCAATAAGATCAATGAATAATGTCTGTCATTCCAGGTTTCAAAAAAACTTTATCAAATGAAGCTGTAATTTTCAGAGTCCAAACGGAGTTGACTTTGTCCTGGGAACATGGGGCTCAAGTTGTCTCTCATAGAAGCATATGCTGTTCTCATCTGATTCTTAAAATGACTCCTGCATGGTTTCTAACTAAATGGGTATACAGGAGTTTCTTTTTATCTTCTTACTACCTCAGAGTTTTTTCAAAACAAAACTTAACAAAGTGAGAAAATTAGGCATTTGTGGTTTGTTGCAGACATAAAGCATATAAGCATAGTTTGCCAGCCAAGGAGCCATTGTATTCTTGTATTCTGGCTGCCAAGAGGCCTGCTCTCAGTCTTTCAAGGTCTAGTGAGCTACCCAGTTTAGATGTTTAATAGCAGCTGGGGGGGTTCCTGCCAGCCTTTTATATATTATTTTTGGTCAGTTTTTTTCCCCTATAAAGTTGGAAGCAACATGTGTTAAGTAGACATCCCTTACATATTGCTAAATCTTCAGAAAATTAATTTTAGCAGGTCTACAACAATCGTGTACATTATGTCCCTCGTAGAAGGTGAAGCGTTTTCATTCATCTGGTGATTGTATCTGAGCTGTTACCACTGTGACCTTGGACCTGCACATAGCGTCATTACAGCAGGTTTTCTCAGGAATAATGACCTGCAGTGTTGGAATCACCTCTTTTTTTTTCCCCTCCTTTGGGTGTAGCTTGTGGTTTATTGCGATCGTGTGTACACAGAGGTTAATGACTGGCA
The DNA here is from genome assembly GCF_001715985.3 of Manacus vitellinus. Taxonomy (NCBI): domain Eukaryota; kingdom Metazoa; phylum Chordata; class Aves; order Passeriformes; family Pipridae; genus Manacus; species Manacus vitellinus. Next base: position 13,406,916 of record NW_021940682.1, read on the forward strand.
GGCACTGACTCAGCAGTTGTCTTGATCAGTGTGTGCTTTGGTGAATGCCAGCAGCTTTGTAAGAAGAAATGGCTGAGAGGGTTTGAGCAGCTCCTGGTGAAAAATGTTACTATGCAGAATCACAGAATGGTTGGGGTAGGAAGGGACCTCTGGAGATCACCTAGTCCAACCCCCCTGCTAAAGCAGGTGCACCCGAAGCAGGTTGCACAGGATCATGTCTAGGTGGGTTTTGAATATCCCCAGAGAAGGAGACTCTATAACCTCTCTGGGCAGCCTCTTTGAGTCCTCTGTCACCCTCAAAGAAGTTTTTCCTCATATGCAGATAGAGCTTCCTGTGTTTCAGTTTGTGCCTATTGCCCTTTGTGCCTATTTGCCCAGTTGCTGAGCACTGAAAAGAGTCTGACCCCATCCTCTTGACAGCCCCCTTAAGATATTTGTATGCATTGATAAGATCTACCCTCAGTTATCTCTTGGCCAGGCTACACAGGCCTGGCTCTCTCAGCCTTTGCTCATAAGAGAGATGCTCTGATCCCCTCATCACCTCCGTAGTCCTCCACCAGACCCTCTCCAGTAGTTCCTTGTCTTTCTTGGACTGGGGAGCCCAGAGCTGGACTCAACAGTCCAGATGTGGCCTCATCAGGGCAGAGCAGAGGGAGAGGATCACCTCCCTGGACCTGCTGACCACATGAGAAAAACACTGTGGAGGAGCCACTTGTTACATGGGAGAGGAGTCCAGGGGAAGGACACTCACCTGGGGACCCCCGGCATCGCTCTTTCTGTCTGGCTGCAAGGTAGAGTTCTTTTTTCCTCTCCTTTCATTTTTATTTCTTTCTCCAAAGAACTTTCACCACTGGAGATTTTATCCACTAATAAATCTTTGCACATGTGAACCTGTCTCAACATCCTTTGTGTAACTACCTGTTTCTCTTGAAGACTTGCAGATTTGCAGCATCCCATCTCCCCAGTTTGTTTTTTTCCTTATTTGCATATTTGCTCATTAAATAATTCAGGTGAGGTTACAGCCAAGATGCATGAAACTGTTATATAGAGGACTGTTTCTATAAATGAAGGCTGAAGGGATAATAATGACTCTGTACTCCTCTGCTTTGCTGTTTTTAGTAACAGTTCAGGCTGCTGTGTTGTAAGAGAGACTTGGATTAAGTTTAGTAGCAGTGTGCCAACAGCTGATTATCTGTTTGTTTGTTGTTGGGTTCTTTTCTGTAGTGGGGGGGGGTTTGTCTTTACACTGACAAGATACTTGTAGTTTTAGTTAAGACTAGAGTGTCTTTTAGTCCATTCCAGAGTTCAATAGCATTGAGGTGAAAACTGAAATGACAACACGGTTTGGTTTTACGAGTTATGGATTGTTGACTATATTATATGATCTTGTGCTACTGCAAGCCAAGTGTAATTCAGATGTGAACTGCATGCATCACCAAATACTCAAGGTCTCATAATCATTGTTGGATTATTCCTCTTTGTTACTTTTTTCTATTATTAAATGGTCTGGTTTGCCTCAGAAAATAAATGTTTCCTTACAATTCCTTGCAGATTCCTGCTTCAGTGTCTTGAGGATCTTGATGCTAATCTGCGGAAACTGAATTCACGTTTGTTTGTTATTCGTGGGCAGCCAGCAGATGTTTTTCCCAGACTTTTTAAGGTAAATACCTCTTGCAGTTGTTTCTGTCCACAAATATGACTGACAAACTGATTTCAACTAGGAATATTTCTTGCACTATTTACTTCAGTGCAAGTTATCCATACAAATACTTAACTGTCCTTGCAGTTTCTCATTAAGGTTGTTTCTGTTTGTTTTGAATTTTTCCCCTTTAATGTACATATCACCAACTGAACTGAATTGCTCTTAGACTTTACTGGTTTTGCTTTCTTTCTTTCCAGAAATGGAATTGATTTCAAATAGTTTGCTAAGTGTAGGTACTGAATATTACTACATTTTCCTTTTCAAGTTCCCTTTGTAATACTGAAATATAATTCTGTGCACATGAATCCAGGTTCAAAGCCTGACCTGTAAAAGCAATGTTTTATTTAGGCCAAATATCTAATGTGATTACTTTTTCATTAAAGGTGATTTAATAAGCCTTTTCCTAGTAGTAGGCTTGTTAAAAGCATAGAGCAACTAAAAAACAATTTCTAGTCAAAGAAGTTTAAAGTTTTTGTGGGAGTCTTATTGTTGAGTAAATTAAATCTGTGAGGGTCTAACATGTCATCCATGCATAATAATGTATTTAAGGTAATAATAGGATAGTAAAAATGAACACTTTGCAGATTGATTTGAACTGAGGTGACTGAAAGAAGTGAGACTGTGGGGGAAAAATTAGATATCCATTTTTCCAAAGAGGTCATATTTTCAAGATTTTTATTCCCAGGTCTTCAACACCAAGCTGAAAACTCCACCAAAACTCACATTTCCATCTTTATTCTTGTGCTTTAGTCCCTGGGAAATGCTAACTGGCTGATACTCCTACTGGTGTTTCCTTGATTTCTCCTCAGTGAAAAATTTCCTACCAGTAGTACTGTGGCATTAGTTGCTGCTTGCAACCCCTCAGATACTCAAGCTTGTTAGATTTCTCTGCCAAACTTAGTTTGATTGCATTTAAATAGGGGCAAAGATCTTGCTGTTGTTATGTTGCCATCTGGGTTTGAGCAACATGTGAAAAATTTTCTTAAATACTTCAGTGGTACTTGGACAATTCCTATTTCAGATCTTGCTACTAGGCTGATCTTTCTATGCCTAACAGCATTGGATTGCCATATTTTCAGAATATTAATTTTAATGCTGAGAAGATAATGAAAATAACTTGTTATATAGATAGCATACAGCAATCAAAAAAGAACATTCACATCTGTCTATGTCTTCTGGTTCCTCAAATTATCAAAAAGTGTCTTTATCATGTATTGATTCACTGAGGGGAAACTAGGACATTAGGACATCCTCTATCCTCAAATAAGTTATTGAAGCTCTTGAGGACTTCACTTCTGGCTGAAGCCTACCTGGAATATGCATCTACCTAATGTAATTAATCTCGCAGGTTCTTTTGCCAGAGCAGTAGCTTTACATCAGGCACTTGCAGTGCAGTGAAGGGCTTATAATACTGAACCAAGGTTTTCAGATCATCCTCATTAAATGCAGCGATTCTGATCCTGAAGAATGAACACATGTGGACAAGATGAGTTCAGTTAAGTTTGGCTGGGAAAAGATAGCTTTAGTTAAGTCATGGTAGGAGAAAGTGGAATTTCTGTAGAGCCTGGTGTCAGGGGTCTTATCACAGATGCCTGCATATGTGGATTCCCTGGGAATGAATGTATCACAGGCATGTTTTGGTAAGGGTTTCCTTCTCACAGGCTGAAGGACAATTCCTTCAATAGGCAGAGCACTGATCTGTCTTTGTCCTTACAAAAGGCCTCAAACACTTTGAGGCTCTTTCATGCCAATCAAGTTTTGGTTGGTTCACAGAATCACAGAAGGGACCCAGAAGGATCATTGAGTCCAACTCCTGGCCTTGCACAGGACTATCCCCAAGAATCACACCATGTGCCTGAGAGTATAATCCAAATGGTCCTTGAACTCTGTCAGGCCTGGTGCTCTGACCACTTCCCTAGGGAGCCTGTTCCAGTGCCCAACCACCCTCTGGATGAAGAACCCTTTTCTGATATCCAACCTAAACCTCCCCTGACACAACTTCAGGCCATTCCCTTGTGTCCTGTCACTAGTCACCATAGAGAAGAGATCAGTGTCTCCTCTTCCTCTCACAAGGAAATTGTAGACTGTGCTGAGGTCTCCCCTCAGTCTCCTCTTCTCCAGGCTGAACAGACCAAGTGCCCTCAGCCACTCCTCATACGGCTTCACCTCAAGGCCCTTCACCATCTTCATTGCCCTCCTTTGGACACTCTCTAACAGCTTAATATCTTTCTTATATTGTGGTGCCCAAAACTGCACACAATATTCAAGGTGAGGCTGCCCCAGTGCAGAGCAGAGCAGGACAATCCCCTCCCTTGACCAGCTGGTGATGCTTTGCCTGATGCCCCCCAGGACAGGGTTGGCTTCCTGGCTGCCAGGGCTCTGCTATCTCATGTTCAACTTGCCATCGAACAGGACCCCCAGGTACCTTTCTGTGGCACTGCTTTCCAGCACCTCATTCCCCAGTCTGTACGTAAATCCAGGGTTGCCCCATCCCAGGAAAGAATCCGACACTTCCCCTTGTTGAACTTCATATGGTTGGTGATTGCCCAGCCCTCTAATTTGTTGAGGTCTCTCTGCAGGGCCTCTCTGCCTTCGAGGGAGTCAACAGCTCCTCTGAGTTTTGTGTCATCTGCAAACTTGCTTAGAATCCCTTCCAGTCCTGTGTCCAAGTCATTTATGAAGATGTTGAAGAGCACAGAGCCCAAGATGGAGCCCTGTGGAACCCCACTAGTGACAGGTCACTGGTCTGATGTCACCCCATTCACTATCACCCTCCGTGCTCGACCTGTGAGCCAACTGCTCACTCACCACACGATGTGTTTATCCAGCTGTGTGCTGGACACTTTGTCCAGAAGGATCCTGGGAGAGACAGTATCAAAAGATTTACTGAAATCAAAAAAAATTACATAAACTGGCTTCCCTTGATCAACGAGGTGGGTTCCCATGTCATAAAAGGAAATCAGATTCGATAAGCAGGACTCTGCTCTCATGGAGCCGTGCTGGCCGTGACCAATGACTGCATTGTCTTTCAGGTTTTTTTCAATACCTCCCAGAATAATCTTCTCCATAACTTTCCCAGGCACTGAAGTGAGACTGACCAGCCTGTAGTTTCTGGGGTCCTCCTTCTTGCCCTTCTTGAAAATCAGGACAACATTCACCAGCTTCCAGTCCGCTGGAAGCTCTCTGGATTCCCAAGACTGCTCAAAAATCAAGAAAGATTTTTGCGATGACAGCATTGGAATCTTTGAGGATTCTAGGATGAATCGCATCAGGCCCTATAGATTTGTAGGGATCCAGCTGGAACATCAGACTCCTCACAATTTCAGGACTGATTGGGAGTTAATCATTCTCACACTCATGATCTTCCAGCTCAGGGCACTGAGACTCCCTTGGTCCATCATCTGTGTGAAGACAAAGGGAAAGGAAGTGTTAAACACCTCTAACTTGTCTCTGTCCCTGTTTGTGAGGTGACCATCCTCATGCTGTAGGGGGCCAATGATATTTCTATGTTGCCTATTGCCATTCATATATTTGAAAAATCCCTTTTTATTGTCTCCCACATTCTGACCAACTTCAGCTTAGCTTTGGCCTCATGGATTTTCTCCCTGCAGTGGCAAGCAGCATCTCTGAATTCTTCTCATGTCACTTGACCTTGCTTCCTCTGGGCATACACCTTCCTTTTTTTTGCCTTATTTCCAAGAGAAGATCCCTGCTCAGCCAAGCTGGACTTCTACCTCGCCTGCTTGACTTCCAACATTTGGGAATTGCCTGCTCCTGTGCCCTTAGGAGGTGATGTTTGAAAAGTGACTGGCACTGATGGACCCCAGCACCTATAAAAACATTTTCCCAGGGGGTCTTACTTACTAATTCCCTGAGCAGCCTGAAGTCTGCTCTCCTCATGTCCAGAGTTGAGGCTTTGCTAGCACTTTTCCTTCTGTCAACAGAGATTTTAATCACCTTGTGGTCGCTGTGGCCAAGACAGCCACCAATCTCCACTTTGCTCTTGCCTCATTCTCTTCAGTTTGTTCTGGGCTGCTCTCTGGCTCAGTAAAGGAAATAGAATTGGAATAATCACTAATATTTTGAACACATCAAGTTGCTAAAAGCATCCAGCAGTATATGCAAGATTATTTGTGTCCATACTATTCTAATTGTCTAGCTCGTGGTGATGTGATCTGAGTGTATTCACATTACGTAGCACTTGTCTTGGAGTTCCTTGACTCCTTTCAGGACGTGACTCTGGCTCTTGGACACATTTTTTATGGTCGTCTTTTCAATATGCCAGAGGAAAGAAAGATGTAGAAGACTATCTGCTGCAACAGTGGTTTTACATTATGAAATGGGAAATAAACTCCTACACCTATGATGGTGTAGGAGTTTGCTTGAGGATTCAAGGCCTGCTGGGTTAGTCTTGGCAGACTTAAGGCTGGACAGAACCTTCTTTCAGAGAACCAGCACTCCTTGGAATTGCCTATCCTTGGGGCTGGGCTTCATCTAAGAGAGAGCTAGAGTTTGAAAATGAAATAACACCCCAGGTGAACAGTGTTGAGTGCCCTTGTCTCATTAGTCTAAATCCAATTCTCTGAAATACTCTGGCTTGTGTATTTAAATCAAGTGATTAAGATTCTGAGGGATTAGAAAGGTATTTCTTTGAGTTCAATTGGCATGATGCCTTTTTAGGATCATTCTGTGCATACTTCAGCTTTCCAATTTTCTGCTGTTGCAGAAGCTTTAGCCATTAGTTGATCCCTTTGTTCACTTCTTTTTTCCCCACCTGTGACTGTTGGGCTTAGTAAAAGCATCCGTGACATAAAGGATATTAGACTTCAAGGCATAAGGCACTATCTTTTTAGGAGACAGCCTTTTTTTTTCTTTTTCTAATTGAGAATTTGAAGACTGTCTGAGTGAGGAGTAGGGATATCGAAAAGGTAAAGTAAGTACATTGTGTTTGATTTGAAGGCAGGGCAGTATTTCTGCCCTCTGCCCCTGAAACTTCAGTTCTGCTGTTGAAGTTGACAGGCACATGTAAAAAGCTTTTCTGCAGAGCAAGACACTGCTGCTGATCAATGTTCAGAAGGTGTCATCTTTCCCTTCTGTTGTGTCTCAAGGTATATGGATCCTAAAGTTAGAGATGAATTTTCAAAATTTGCACAGAAGTAGTCCTGTTACTGTGTGCACCCACAGTAATAGAACAGATGGAGGCTTTTTTATGCCCGATTCCTACTTAGATGCCAAAAAACTGGACTTTGGTTTTGCTATTCTGGGTGTCTGAATGTATTTTGGACCTTTCTGTATCTCTGATAACTACCTGCAGATAGTAGCTGGTGTTCCATTCTGCCCCTGTCCTTCCAGTTCTCCTTCCCCTCACCCTCCGTCATGCAGCTGAGTTGCTGAAGGACCACATTTTTGGTTTGTGTTGTAGGAGTGGAACATTGCAAAACTTTCAATTGAGTATGATTCTGAACCATTTGGGAAGGAAAGAGATGCAGCTATTAAAAAACTGGCTAGTGAAGCTGGAGTGGAGGTCATTGTTCGGATTTCCCATACATTATATGACCTAGACAAGTAAGTTACCATTACCTCTGCTTTTAAAAAGAAAAAAGAAAAACTTAGAGTTTTATGTAGTATTTGTTTAGGTATTGTGTGCTACTTTCTACACAGAGCACTTTATAATTAGGGAAACTACAAATTTGGTTTATGTTTCTTTTCATCCATCCAAATTTTATTATATACTGAGTAGAATTTGGAACTCCAAAGAATTATATGTAACTGTATCCGAAATGCAGTTTTAATTTGGGGTTCTTTTGAATATAATGTTTATGTTAATTAATTGTCTTTTATTATTTCTTTTATTATTTGTCTTTTATTTCTTTGCCTTGAGCTGTCCATGTTCATTACTTCCTCATGCATGAGGAATGAAGAAAATTGAATTGGTTATAAACAGTTAATTTATGTTCCCCTAGAGGGGAAAAAAAGATGGTAAAAATAAAGTTCAAAGTGTCTGGATTACCATGTGTATCTGTGATTTTTATATAGCATGCTAGAGGAAGATAATGAGATATTTCTCTGTGTGTATTGCTGTGTATATTTTATAAAACAAAATGTTTAAATACTATTATCTGACATGCCCCTTTGCTTTTTTTCTTTTTCTTTAATCCAGAATAATAGAGTTAAATGGAGGGCAGCCTCCTCTGACTTACAAGCGATTTCAGACCCTCATTAGTCGAATGGAACCACTGGAGATGCCTGTGGAGACCATAACCCCAGAAGTAATGAAAAAATGTACCACTCCAGTTTCTGATGACCATGATGAGAAATACGGTGTGCCATCACTTGAAGAGCTGGGTATGTTCTAGGATTGCTTTGACATTATGAAACAAGAAAGATGTAATCTACCACTTAAAATAACAATGAGAGAGATCCTACTTGTGGTTAATTGTTATACCAATACAGTTATGACATACAAAAGGAACAAAAAAGGATAATCAACTCCATAAATTAAAGTAAAATAGTTGTAATTTTGGTTACCCTGCATATTGCAAAGCTGAGAACTTGCAAATAATTCAGAAAATGATAGAAAGGTCACCTTTTACCAAAAAAAAAAAAAACCCACAGAAAAAGTGGGATTGCAGTAAGACCATTCAGCATGTAAAATTTGTAATGTATATTAATGTAAGTGTAAAAGTAAAAATTTAATTTTGCTGCAAGTTAGAGGTATTGGATGTGCTTTGAGAAGATTTGGTTACATCCTGTTTTAAAACTTATACTTTTACATGTGTCCAACTTGGGGTTTTTCTCAAGACGCAGTAAAATAGTCAAGTATCAATATGCTAGAATTTTGTTGCCCTACAGGATAAGCAAACAAGGAATTTCTTTATTTCAATTTGTCTTTCAGGATTTGATACAGATGGTCTGCCTTCTGCAGTATGGCCAGGGGGAGAAACAGAAGCTCTCACACGACTGGAAAGGCATCTAGAACGAAAGGTGTGCTTCAGATCATCTCAAAAGTGTCTGGGAAACGTAATTACTCTTTGCTATGAAATGTAAAGGGATTTGGACAAGTCCTGTTAAAAAAAAAATCTAACCCACAAACTTCAGGCCTCAATATAATGATATAAATCAATAGTTTGTTTCTTAGTTTTAGAAGATGATAGCAGGTTGTCTTTGAATTTTAGAGAAAGTCTGTTTTACTATTTTATACTAAAAAGAATTTTTTTTTTTGAGGTAATTTCATTTGAAACATACTACTTATAATTTTGAAGAGGAATTCCTCTGAAAGCTAGTTTGGCTAGGTTTCCAATGTATTTAAAAGAAAGGGACAGATAGGTCTGGAAGACAGTTCGTGCCTTCTGCATTAAGATGGATTACCTTCCAGAGGTTCCACTGATCCAGAAGGAACCCCTGGATGTTGTAGGTAACACGATCATCTGTGCACTGTTTGGATTCGGTTAGAGACGGTGTATGATTTCTCCCTTTCTAAGTTGCTACATAGCCTGTAGTCTGATATTGCTGTGTGGCTTTTGTCTTCTTAAGGCTTGGGTAGCAAACTTTGAAAGACCACGAATGAATGCAAATTCCCTTCTGGCAAGTCCTACAGGGCTTAGTCCCTACCTCCGCTTTGGCTGCTTGTCCTGTCGTCTGTTTTATTTCAAGTTAACGGATCTGTACAAAAAGGTAGGATTTCTGTGTAGTCAGCTGCATATTCTTAGATGCCATGATTTTCCTCTACTTCTCCTAATAAAATGTTTTTATTTCATGATGATCTGCAGGTAAAAAAGAACAGCTCCCCTCCCCTCTCCCTCTATGGCCAGCTGTTATGGCGTGAGTTTTTCTACACAGCGGCGACTAACAATCCACGGTTTGATAAAATGGAGGGGAATCCTATCTGTGTTCAAATTCCATGGGATAAGAATCCTGAGGCTTTGGCCAAATGGGCAGAAGGCAGGACAGGTTTTCCGTGGATCGATGCAATTATGACACAGCTTCGTCAAGAAGGTTGGATCCACCATTTAGCCCGGCATGCTGTAGCATGCTTTTTGACTCGAGGTGACCTCTGGATAAGCTGGGAAGAAGGAATGAAGGTATTTCTTATTCTTGAATTTCTTAAAGTGCCTATTAGAGTTTCTGATTGTCATTCTAGAATTGTTTGTTACTGTGCCGTGTAAGTTGAAATTTAAACCTTAAACTGTGGGCAAAACTAAATCAGTCGTGCTGAAATTTTGCCTCTCAAATGCCCCCTTATATTGGAATATTAAAGTGTTTCTTGCAGTCATAATAGGTCTGAAATTCTTTTAAATTTGAGATTTCCTCCTAAATCTTGGCAAATAAACATGGATTACTATTGAGATTTTTTTCCAATCATTTTGTGTGAACAATTACTGTTCCCATCTTGCGTCTGCTTCCCTGCAAAGGGAAAGCACTACGAGAATTAAAGGGAGAAAACTAAAAGCTGAGAATGTCCTTTCAGCAATTTCTGTCCTTTTGCCCAGTGTTAGAAGTGTGAGTAAGGGCAACATGATTTGGCTGAAGGTTCAGTGCAATTAATTCTATGCAAGTATCTAAGAGATGCTGAAGTTCAAATTTAAAATGTCAGTCTTCTGAAGAAAACAATGGAATGATTTAATCTCAGCCTTTGAATCAGTGTTACATTTTCAGAAAGGTAGCACATCTTTTACTGAGCAATCATAATCAATGAAAATCTGATAATCAAACAATTGTTTTTTTAACCTAAAAGAGAACTTACTTGCCATCAGGATTCTGACCTCATGTTTATGTATGTATATACTCTTAGGAAACTTTATCTTCCTTAAATCAGTTGTAAGCAAACATTGTTCATTTAAAAATAAATTGGTTACACAACAAAATAAGCTGCTTTAGGAATCTTCCTTTTGCAGTTTATAAGTCAGTCAACAACAAAGCTGATAATACAGATAAATGACTACTTGTTCCTCCTTTTGCAATAATACAGATATATGGAGGGCCCAGGCTTGTACAGTGGTCCATAGCTTGCAAAAGTTAATCTGGCCTTCCACGTGATGTTATTTCCAGAGTCTTATTACATGGCAGCATCTAGTGGAACAACTGTGTGCTAACACTTAATGCCTGAAGATCTTGTTGCATTATGAGTCACTTTCTATTTAAAATGTTTTTTGAAAATGTTTTTAAGATAAATCTTATTTTTTCAAAACAGACTGTTTTTTCCAAATAGTTGCAGATATTTAGACAAAGATACTTTTGTAACACTTATTCAGTGTATACTGTGGAATGAATGCCTTATTGAATATATGGAGAGAGATTATTGTTTAATGGTATTGTCTTATTTAGACTTTGCATAGGATTAATATTAGTGGAAGTTGGATGGCAGTAGTAAGATGTTGAGACATGAAGAAAGATGATGGTTTCTTTGGAATTTAAGAATGCATTCTCAAAACTGTGACCTACTAGATTAACTATTGGCCTTCAAGAACACAACTTCTGAATGTTTGTGTTACCCTGAAACTCTTGAATTCTACTCTTGGGATTCCTCACATAGTGAGAGCGTGCAAGTTGAGGTATTCAGACCAACAGTTTAAATTTGTACTTTGTACCTTCCCTGTTTTCTGGAAGTTTGCAAAGCTTACTAAATTGTGATGTGATGAAGCAACTCTTCTGAAAATAGCAAATGCCAATTGCAAGCAGTCAGGCTCCAGCCATCCTTTGGGGATTTATTTTTCAAGGCTGTTTTTGTGTAAGAATGTGTAGCTTTTCGAGATATTTACAAGTTTGCTTACAGGTTAAAAGCCTGTTCTTGAATTATTTTTTCCTTTTTTTCTTGCGTTTAGCATTTAGGTAAGTATTTGCAATTGCATACTGAGCATTCTGTTTATATTGCCGGGTAAGAAAGAGCTGAAATCAGAAACTCAGGAAAAAATAATGAAAAAGTAGGTGTCCTGAAGGTGTGTCATGTTCAGACTAACTTGTTGCTCTAATCTCCTAAGGTGTTTGAAGAGCTGTTACTTGATGCAGATTGGAGTGTGAATGCTGGAAGCTGGATGTGGCTATCCTGCAGTTCCTTCTTTCAGCAGTTTTTTCACTGCTACTGTCCAGTAGGTTTTGGCAGAAGAACAGACCCAAATGGGGATTATATCAGGTAACTCACAATCCAGAAATTGCAGTGATTGATTCATGGATGTTACTTATAATGTCAAGTAGCTTTATACTTAACGTGACCCTTTTATTATTTTTTAAGACGTTATTTGCCAGTACTTAGAGGTTTCCCTGCAAAATACATCTATGATCCTTGGAATGCCCCAGAAAGCATCCAGAAGGCTGCAAAATGTATTATAGGAGTTAATTATCCCAAACCAATGGTAAACCACGCAGAGGCAAGCCGTCTGAATATTGAGAGGATGAAACAAATCTACCAGCAGCTTTCACGATACAGAGGACTGGGTATGGTTATAGACTATTAGCTTTATTTGAAAATTTCTGTCATCTTCTAGCAATTAATAATTTAGTCCCATGACAGTGGTAATAAGGTGTAAGCTCGGAGTGGTGACCAGGGTTGTGTATCCAAATAAATGAAAATATTATATGTAATCAAGAAAGGAAAGAAGTTTGAGGGGAGTGCCTCTTTCCAAATATTACCCTGAATTTTTTTCTGTGGGTTTTTGGAAGTATTTTGGTTAAACTGGGCCTTCTGTGCATTCTGATACTCTTGTATAGATAGGTTTTAATATCAGTGATTAGAAATTTAATGTGGTTCATAACTTCAACCATACTGTATTTGCATTTGCAAATGGTGTTGCTTGAATAGGTATCAATGCATCCCCTGGTATCATTCTTCCCCTTTGTTCTGAGAGGTAAACCATGTGCATTGGTACTGCTCAGAGCAAGGTGTGAGCAGAGAGTATGTTCAGGTATTGGATATTGAATCAGGATGCATTGCACTGTAATGGAACATATTGAGTACGTGTAACTAAGAAATATTGGAAAAGTTATGCAAATGTGAACTAAAATTACTTGGGAAGATCCCAGAAGCAGGCAAGACAGAGAGGTGTTCTCCTTTTATAAAGGTAAATCACTCAAGGTGAGGGGGGAGAATAGCTATCATGAGGAAAAAAGCATGCTATGCTTACTCTGGTTTTTTGCTGTATTTCTTTATATATTTTATTTTGTTGCCTAGGTCTTCTTGCAACAGTGCCTTCTAATCCAAATGGAAATGGAAATGGTGGCCTAATGGGCTATTCACCAGGAGAAAGCATTTCTGGTTGTGGTAGTACAGGAGGTCAGTCAAATTCTTTCAAAACATAGAATTATTGGAATGGAACCACACGAACTTCTATAATTCCTTTGCCATTATGTATTGTAAGAAAGAACTGTTTCCACTAGACAGTTTTGAGTGCAAGTCAGAAACATTTTCAAATTTACTCACTGTTTGATAGTATTTGTATAGAGACATCTTCAAATTATTTTTTAATCTCAAATATGTAAGAAGTTTTAACCTGTTTTCTTCCCCTCTAAAAATTACTTATTAACATGTATCAAACAGTTTGATTTTCTCCTAGAAGTCTGTAAGCATCCTGACACTTATAATAAGGAGCGACTTGTGAACTTTCAAGTCAGAACTTTGAACTTGTAAAGTTTTCTGATGCTGGCATTAGATTGCTTACTGGAATTTATTGCTACTAAAAAAAAGAACAGGATTAAGACTGTTCAGTATTGTGTACACCTTGGACTCTTTATTGTACAGGGATACAGCAGAACTGAAAATTTACTGGGTTTATATTTTCTGTAGGCTTTAGTCCAGGTGAGAAGCATGTTGTGGAAGAAGATTGAGCTTATTGTTCTTAGCCTCTTGAAGATTTAAAGTCTAGACTCCTTAAAGCTGGGTGCTTGAACTTTTATAAGTTCAAAAGATTTAGAAGACAAGAAGGGTTTAGTTTTAAAAAATAAACTTTATGTGCACTCTTTTCTCCTTCATATGCACTGAAATGTAAACATGTACTTATACTTTTCACATCAGAAAATGTATTCCTTTTGTAGCAGGTTACAGTGTATTCATCTGAATTTGGAAAGACAAAAGCATTAGAGCTTTGGACCCGTTTTGGGGTGGTTTGACAAAAAAAAAAAAGGCCACAGTAAGAAGTCTACCTCTTGAAGAGAGGGGAACACCCCCCACCCCCTCCATTTTAAATTCCAAAACTGGAATTGTATCTTCTGTTATGTTTAAGTCTTTTCCCTGCCTCTCCAGGAGCTCAGCTGGGAACTGGTGATGGTCATACAGTTGTTCAGTCATGTGCCCTGGGAGACTCTCATACAGGAGCAAGTGGAATTCAGCAGCAAGGTATTATGGCAGTGCCTGTCTGTAGAGGATCTCCAAATCCTTGCAACTGTGGAAAACCAGGCAAAACATCAAAATAGCATGGATAGATTTTGGGTGACAGTTGCTGTCTACAACGTGAACTGGCCTTGTTTCTGTTCTTGAAACATAAAAATTATTTCTTAGAGTGAACTTGCTTGTCTTGTCACTTTTATCTCTAAAGTGAGCAGTGTTTGTATGTTTTGAGTGGGAGGGATCACAAGTGTGACTAAACAAAAAATAATAAACGTTATCCTAGGCTACTGTAAATGAAAGATACTGAAAAAAGAAGTCCACCTTGTGTACTGGATAGCAAAATTTGTATGTTATCTTTTCTTGGATTTCACTACCACTCTTTCCGTATACAGTCAATTTCCATAGTTTTGTGTAGATGTTCTCATATTGTGGAAGCAAATTTTTGTTAGTTTAACTATACAGAATCTTAAGCTGTGGTTTGTGTTAGATCAAAGTTGCAATCAAATTTAACACAACTATTTTTCCTTGCAGTCGTAACAGAGGTGGTGTGTTTACTGATCACGAAGTACTGTAATCTGTGTTTTGTTTAAGCATCCAGAACGTAACCGGAACACCGCAACTGTTCAGAACAAGAAACCTTGCAACTGCTTCTGCTAATGGCACTATTTATGCAGAACACTGAGTTTCAAGGTTGCCAGTAGATAGTTTACGTGAATCTGAAGAAAGTTTGCGTCTTTCTTTTAAGTTACACTTGCTTTTTTTTATTTTTCCACAACTAAGATTCACTAGTATTGCAATAACAAAATAATAAAGAGGATGAGGAGACTTGGCAGAAGTAATATTAAAATTTATTTAAACTTAATTAAAGTGTTTGGACATATAAACATTCTGCTTGTTTCAAATATAATGCACAAATATGTAGGCACTTAATGTTCACTCTGCATAAATAAGTGCATATATATTTAACTGCTGTGGGCTGCCGTGAGGCTTATTTTTCTTTTGCGTAAGAACTATTCTGCATTCAGGATGGTTTCTGGCAGGATTTTTCTTGAAGATGGAAAATAAATCAATTGGCTCCTTTTTGTTGTTGTAAAGAACATAATTGTACACTTGCTTGCAGTTCTAAATTTTACTTATTATAATAAATATCTACTGTATCTGAACAGGTTACTGTCAAGCAAGTAGTATCTTACACTATGCTCATGGAGACAGTCAGCAATCACACTTATTGCAAGCAGGTAATTTAAACAACAACAAAAAAAACCCAAACCACTTTTCCTGACTATATAAAGGTGCAATAGAGCCTTAATGTAAATACTGATTTTAAATTATCAGGAAGAACGGCCCTTGGTACTGGCATTAGTGCAGGGAAACGCCCAAATCCAGAAGAAGATACTCAGAGCGTTGGACCAAAAGTCCAGCGACAGAGCACAAATTAAACTGGTAAGATCTGAGACACCTTAAAGTTATCAAATTTCTGTACAGATTTTGTGTCTATGATAACATTCATGTCACTGCAGTGCACCGGATCCTAAATTATTGCTGTGAATATTTCTGTTCCAGGTACTGTACAAACTACAAAATCCTGGCTCTAAGGGAGTTTGTGAACTATGAAATAGGAAGTAGTTACAAAAATAGAGCCAGACTAAAGATTATCAGACACAGATCCAGGTGTTAATGAAAGGGAGATGGATAGACTGGTTTTACATGTTAGCAGAGCTGCTTAAGTAGCTTCAGTTACCCTCTGCTCCCACATCTCACCCTGAGTTGTGCCAGTAGTACTGTTTGTGTGAATGTACGGTGACCTGAATCAGAAGACTAAGGCAACTTACAAGGAAAAGCTCATGGCCTGAATTAGAGTTTTAGACATACAAGTGGACTAAGCAGAACATGTTTTAGAGAGAGATTGCCAAAAACCTGTAAAATGCTGGTGTAGTTACTGTATGTGAAGATGTAGGTACAAATGCGATTTGAAGATGTGAGCATTTGTCATTAGTCTGTAATTGAAGCAGGGTACTCAGATTGCTGAAGTTTGTCAAGCTGTGGAGAAAAGGACTTGAGTTTGGAGAAGGAGGCATTGTAGATAGATACACACAAACAGGTGCAAAAACATATGGAGAGAAGCGGTAAATTGGAGAAGGAGTTTGCTATGTGTAAAATCATCAGCATAGAGAAGATAACTGGATTTTGTGTTTTGGATAATGTTACTTGGGAATAGGATAGAGAAAAGAGAAACCCAAAGATGTTATACCCCCTCCCCAGTGAGCTTGATTTGAGAGGAACAAGGAAGATGACCTGAAAAGAATTAAGACTAAGTTAAGTTAAAGAATTACTGCTTAGGGGGAAAGCCAAAGAAGGGAGGACTGTCTGAAGCAAGAGGAGACAGGATTTAAAACTAGGAGTGTGGCTGTGTGGATTAAAGGTTATTGAGATGTCATTCCATCCTTATCTTTTTTTAAAAAGTAAGTGGAGTGTTGGTCATTATGGAGTTTGAAGAAAGGTAAGACTAGCACAAAAGGTGAGATAATAGCACACGGAGAAACTTTGTTGGAATTGGAAGATAGGGACTCCATAGAGCAAGTATAGGAGATGCATTTAGCATCTCTAGAGGTAAAAAGGGAAATTCAGTCTACTTCATGTGGATTTGACAGCAAGATCTAATTTTGCTTGTTATGTGGCGTCAGCATTTTGTCAGAAGTTACTGTGGTGCATTGTGAACAATTGTGTTGTAGTGATTTGATTCAGTGCAGAACCACAGCATTGTTTCCATAATGCTGTCAATTGAAAAACTGAGGTGAGACCTTAGTGATTGATCCATCTGCTGTTTTCTCACTTACTGGAAGCCCTGTAAACTGTGCTTCTATGTTCTCAAGCTGATTTCTGGTTCTTGGATGGGCCTGAATGGAATGTAATTCCAAGAGAGTCTGTGTTTCAACAGCTGTCTAATCCTTAGTATGTGTAGATTCATTCAGCATCCATGTTTTGTATTGCAGAATTCCTTAGGTGCTCGTGTCTGTGTAGAAGAAGTACCTGCAGAGCAAACATCTGGTTCCTGTCTAAGCTCTTTTTCAATTGAGAGACAGGTTGGAGGGGTTTCCAGTTGGCAGAGAAGGCTGATTTTGCTAGGGGTGCTCAAAGCATGCTGCAAAAACATTATAGTCAATACAAAAATCAGCAAGATCACACTCAAAAACACTGCTGGCCAAAGGACATGCACTTCTAAATAGCACTGAAGTACAGAGGCTTGTGTTGGGTTTCTCTTCTTTTCTTTTTTTTTTTCTTTTCTCTCGCCCCACCCCCCCCTTTTAGCCTCTAGGGAGTGAGAAATAAGAATGCTGAGTATTTGGGCTTATACAAATGGGGACAGTGCTTTCTGCACTGAGAAGGGGGGAAAGAATTTTGGTCCCTTGAATTACTTCTGCCTTCTTCAAAGACTCACATTAAACTGCTTAAGAATATTTTTTTCTTTTTTTCTTGCAGCTTTATTGGAAAAGAAGTTTACCACTCAAAGAACACACGGGACAAAATTCCTGCTACTCTGTATTGGAACTAAAGTGTTGTGAGAGTTCATGTTCTAAAATGACATACTTTTTCATAAATTATTTTCAATTGTTCTCAGTTGATGTAAACAAGTCCAATTTTTGGAATGCATTATTTCTAACTGGCATTTCTATGGTTTTTAACTTTTTAATGACTCTTTCACAAAGGGCAAATTGAGTTTTGTATATAAAGTATTTGGTGAAGAATTTGCTAACTTATTGTAAATATAAATATTCATGATTAGCGATAGACCCATCAATATATTTTTGATAATCTTTCATGTATATGGTAGTAGGAAAAGCTGTAGTGCTGTTCTGTAAAACCAATGAACATAGAAAGTTTTGAAATTTTTAAATTGTTATTATTTTTAGATTCCATACTTGAGCTCTGTATGATCAACTTCATATTTTCCCAATGTAAGTGCTTAGGACTGTGTTTAATCAAATACAGTAGAGTTGTAACATGATTTAATCACATCTGTGTATAAAACATATGCCAATTTTAGTCGAGTTGTACAATTCTGTACATGTATATGTCCAGTCCTTGTATTTCTCAGTTGCCTTGTTCAGTAATGAGATACCTTGTTAATAAAAGAAAATTGTATATATAGATACATATGTTTGTCTTTTTTGTATTCTTATTGCTCCAGTACATATTTCCAAACAAAACTGTTTCTGGAAAAAAGGAGGGAAATACACTTTTTAGATGAAATTCAGAAGTGATAAACAGTGAACTATGCTATCTTTCACTTCAAATTTCATGATACTGAAGCAAAACACTATTCAAATTATCCAGACCTTCTTCTTGAAACTGCATGCATGTATGTATTCTGACCATTAAATGTTTTTCACCAATGTATTTATTAAGTGTTTCTCCAAAATCCAGGTGTTTGGTTTGGTTTTTTTTTCCCTGCTATAATTATAATTTGCTTGATAGCCAGGAAGTCTTTCCTGCACTGCAGCTAATTTGCTGCTCTGCAAGGATGTTCATTTCAGATTTGCTGAATTCTCAGTCAGTACTGTCTCAATTGTTAAGAAGTTATATCTAAATGTTTTTTCAGACCATTAACACTTCTGAAGACCCAGTATGAATTGCTACATTTTGCATATAACTAGGTCAGTTACCTACTTGAGTGGGTGCACAGATTACAGTCTTAGAATACCCTGAGTTAGAAGGGACCTGAAGGATCACTGAGTCCAGCTCCTGCCCCTGCACAGGACAGCCCCAAGAGTCTCACCATGAGCCTGAGAATGTTGTCCAAACACTTGAACTCTGACCTGTTCCAGTGCCCAACCACCCTCTGGGTGAAGAACCATTTCCTAATATCCCTCCTGAAACTCCCCTGACACAATTTCATGCCATTCCCTCGGGTCCTGTCCCTGGTCACTGGAGAGATTGGTGCCTGTCCTTCTTACCCCCTTGAGGAAGCTGTAGGCAGCTATCAGGTCTTCCCTCAGTCTCCTCCAGGTTGAACACACCAAGTGACCTCAGCTGCTTCTTGTATGGCTTCCCCTCAACCCTTCACCATCTTCATGGACCTCCTTTGGATGCTCTCCAACAGCTTTAGATGCTTTTTATATTGCAGTGCCCAAAATTGCATACAATATTCAAGGTGAGGCTGCCCCAGTGCAGAGCAGAGCAGGACAATCCCCTCCCTCGACCGGCTGGAGATGCTTTGCCTGATGCCCCCCAGGACAGGGTTGGCCCTCCTGGCTGCCAGGGCTCTGCTGACTCATGTTCAACTTGCCATCGACCAGGACCCCCAGGTACCTTTCTGTGGCACTGCTTTCCAGCACCTCATTCCCCAGTCTGTACATCTGGGGTTGCCCCATCGCAGGTGCAGAACCCAGCACTTGCCTTTGTTAAAATTAATATGGTTGGTATTAATTATTTTGTGTTAATTATTAATTCTAAAGTGGGAGGAGTTAACTATCTTTTTCTTAGTGTCACATTGGTTACTTCCAGACATGGGGCACTTCCCTGTGTCCATTTAAAATTCAGATTAGATTTGTGGTTTGACAACATATGCAGCAGGGCACTTGCATCAGAATAAATTGCCATGGTACTAGATTTTTAGATTATCATTATTAATATAAGTATCTCTATGTACTGCTTTGTATACACTAGCAAAATTAAAAATACTAATAAGAAAATACAGGCTTACTGTCTTGAGGCAGAGAATCTTTGATTGATATTGAAGAAAAAAAATGGTGAGAATTGAGAAGCAGATGCTAAATATTTTTCACAGATCAGTCCAAGTAGAATGGAGGGTTTTTCTAGGGACATATGTAATCAGTAGAATATACAATTCTTTTGTTCATTTAAGTAGTCTGAAAAAGAAAAAAAGTACTATAGGAAGTATTTGATTCTGTCAAGATCATATTGAATTTTTCTGCTGACTTATATTAAAAAGAAATCATATCATCTAAATGTAATATTCCACCTAGGTTTTCTGAATGAATAAGCTATGAAGCTCCCACAGAGAAACTTCATCAAGGTAAAAACGTACACTTAAATATTACTTTCCCCTCAACCAGTCTGGAAGTTCAATAGGCGAAAGAAGAAATGTCCCAAGGATTTTATTTCTATGGTAAATTAATTCTCCCCTCCTTAACTGCTGAGGGGATTGTTCCTCTTCTTGGTGTAGGCAAGTCCTTAGATTAGCAATGAAAATCCGTGGTGATGATGTTTCACTTGTGTGCCAGTGTGAAGGAGTTCTGCTGTCCGAACTGCAGTGGAAGAAACAGTGTGTAATTAGGTTAGTGTGAGAGAGGGGAGAAGTTGCCTTCAGAGTAGCAATAACTTCATAAAAGCCCTTTGCCTCAAATTCTTCCCCTCCCACCTAGTACTTGCTGACCACAAAAAAAAAAAAAATAAGAAAAGGCAAAGGCTTTGGCTGCGCAGGAATGACAAACCATTGTACCATGTGGGGGGTTTGTCCCCCCACCCCCTTGTGATTTTTCAAGAAGGAGTTGGACATGTGCTACAAATCCAGGATGGATAAAGGCCAGGATATTGTTTCTTATTAGACCTCTCCTCCAGAAATGGAGCTTAAAGTATTCCTCAAGAAAGTTCTGTTCCCAAGGGATTTAGCTGGCCCTTCCTTGGGCTGGTAGGAGATGGGGAAAGGAGTGTTGCAGACTGATAGTTTTTGGAAACCAAATACCAGGAAAATGTACTCTGGAAGTATGCAGGACAACTAGCCGATATTTGTGATGGGAAAAAAGAAAAAGCAACAACAGGAAAACCCCCAACTTTCAAGCATCTTCAAGCCTTCAGAAACTGTTTCCAAAGGGACTTTGTGTGGTCTGCTTCATAGTGGTGCTGCCTGCTTACAGAGGTTTTTGAAAGGAGGGGAGCAAAAGGTGTTAAATTGAGAGCAAACCTGCGAAGGCCCTGCAGAGGGAATCCTGGGCTAAAGTGGAATGAGAACCACCTGTTAGTTACAAATCAGAAATTAGTTTTGTGTTGGACTCAGCGACATAGTTGACTGTTTTCTGTTGAAGATCAGCGTCACTGCCCTTTCCGTAACTTAGAAATACTGCCTATTGTTGACGGGAGTAGGGAGCAGCAGCGAGCTTTGACGCACAGTTTACCACTTCCCCACCTGGTCAGGAAAAGGCAGTTTGCAAAGGCAGCCAGGTGCTGCCACTCCCCCGGGTGATGATTTGAAGCCTGGCTTCCCTCCGGGCAGCGCTGGCTGCAGCTGTCTGCAAACGCCGGGAGAACTGGAATACCGGTCGTTTGCGCTGCCGAAAGTGATGCTCAAGAGGTAAAACACAAAAGCCTTCAAGTTCCTAATGTCTGTGCCGATGTTGGCTGGGGTAGCGTTAATTTTCTTCGCAGCAGCTCCTGCGGAGTTGTGTTTCGGATTCGTGCTGAAGACTTGCCGGGGTGAAAGCCCGGGGGTGGTTTGTTGGTGCCGGACGGTGCCGGCGCCGCGCCCGCCCTCGGTCTGCAGGTGGTGCTGTGGGCGCGGGGAGGAGCGGGTTGGCCTTGAGCGAGAAACTGGGTTCCGAGAGGGGGGGGGAAAATCAGCTCTTCGCCATCCAGAGTATTCTGGTAGCAGCTGGGGGAGGAGAAATGCATAGAAATGGTAGAAGTGCTGCGCAATAGCTACTCTGTGCTTCCCAATCAGAAACCAATTTCTGTTGTTCTGAGTAAATTCTGTTACTCTAAAAGTTGCTTTTCAGACACGCTGCCCTGTGTGCTTGCCTGCTTAGACATACGCTCTCTTTTTACATGCACTTTGCCTAGAGCTTGTTTCCAAAAGCCGGTTTTTAAGTACAGTCAAGCTTTTACCTACTTGCAATGTTTCCTGGGCTGTTTCTGGCCCCCGGGAACACTTGTGACCAGAGCACAGAGCCAGGACCCCCGAGATCCCGGTTCTTGTCTCTGCTCTATCACAGACCTGCTAAACAGCCTTAGGTAAGTCTCTGCCCATTCCCAAGGCCTTCCTACACAGGCTCTTGCTGGCAGCCGTGTTGTTGTGCTTTGTTATAAATTAGATTAGATTAGCGATTAGATTAGTTTAGAAGAAGCAGGTTAGAAAGAGAATGTCCTTTCTCCTCTTTGTGCTCCTTATTTCCAATAGAAAAGTGTTCTTTAGGGACGAATTCTCTCCCTTAAAAGGCCAAGCAAATGAAATTCTCACACTTCAGCTGTTACCTCAGCTTTCAACTTGAATGTTTTAAGTAATTTTATTTTCAAAGGTGGTAAAAATTTCTGGGTAGAGGGGAAATTTACATTGATCCAAAAACCACATGGAAATCTTAAGCAGACAGAGAGATCATTTTAATGTTGATTTTAAGGGATCTAAGCTCCTGCTTTTGAATTGTGTGCACTGCAGATGCAAAATTAATTCAATGTTAAATTAAAAAATGCAAATAGATCTGATTTCAATAGTTTTTACAAAATCCCCTGCAGAATGGAAAAATGGGAGAGGTATAAAAAAAATTGAAAAGATGCCCAAATGGAGATTCTTTTTTTCAGGATGCTGTTTGTTTGCTTGCTTGAAAGACATCTTAGTGCAAATTTCGTAAACCAAAACTCTTTCAGAAGAGCTGCAAAATGCCAAAGTGCAACCACTGTGCAGGATCACATCCAGGGATCTGTGGTTAGTGGAAGCTTGTGCACCTAATGCAAGGTAAACTATACTTTTCTCTGCTTTTCTTACCCCTGCTAATTACACAAAGCACAAGAAGATAATCTTGTTAACTGTGATTATTCTGACTGGGAGTAGCTAGTAAGCACATTAATTAATAATAAGAGCAATTTATAGGCAGCAATTACAGAGAGGGAGAATTTTCTTCAGGTCTGTTTGGCTTTCTAGAGCTTCAGACCATGTGGTCATCACAAGGTCTTTAATTATCTGGACTATACTTGTTTCTCAGTGCCTTTTACCCTGACCAAACTAGGAACATTTTTAAGCAAAATCATCTTTACCTGATAGTGGTAGAAAAAGAGCACTGCTCTGACGAATGCCTTGCACCAGCAAACATCAATAATGTTGCATTCAGACGTCGGGGTGACTGCTACACACACAAGAGCAGGGCATTTCAAGGAAGCTTGGCAAATAGATGGAAGGAAGATGATGGAAGTGGGGAAGGATTTTTGCAGAAACCTCAGAGAGGGAAGAAGGAAAATTAAAGAGATGGTGCAAGGAAAGTAGCCAGGTGAAGGAAAGAAGAAAAAAATCAGATAAGAAATGGAAGTCCATTGGCAGATAAGGGTTGATGGTTACACTTAACATTTGCTGTGTCTTGACTAACTGGATAATTGTCCTTTCATGACATAAGCCTTTTTTGAGAGAGTGCAGAAGGGGAGAAAATTATCCTTGCAGGTATTTTAGGTTTTACAATGTTATGATTTTCTGAAATACTTAGAGCGCTTTGGGCTTTGGTTTCCAAGTGGTTGTGGATTTTGATGTGTTTGGTCCCAGTTCTACTACCAGCCCCTCTGGGGAAGAGTTATGGGGTAGCACACCCAGCTTCTCTCCTTTCTGCAGGGCAGCTGCCCCTCTGGGTGCTTCAGCATCCCCCTTGTGCACTCAGCCAGCTCAGCAAAGCATGGCTGGGCACTTAAGGGTCTTGCCTCATGCAAAGTATTTGCATGTGTGTTTTGGTTTTGGGGTTTTTTTTGTAATTAGCACAGTCAGGCCTTGATTTTATTTGTCACTCCAAATACTACTAATTGCAACACTTACTGATGAGGGGTCACCTCCTCTGCTGTGGCTCCTGTTGCTAGGCTTCTGCCTGAGAAGCCGAGACTCGCAAGAGGGATTTTCTGTGTCACATGTGTTTTGAGGCTGAACAAGCCTTCATTTTAGGTGCTTACAGAGGTTGTGGTGCTGAGTGGTTACCAAGTGTTTTGGTGAACTTCAACAGCTACATCATCCAGCTCTGCTCCTGGGTAGCAAGGAAAGTGTTGAGGTGGATATGCACCAAAAGCCATTTGCAGGGCATCACACTCCTTGCACACTCCTTGCACACTCCTTGCACACTCCTTGCACACTCCTTGCACACTCCTTGCACACTCCTTGCACACTCCTTGCACACTCCTTGCACACATCACACACCAGATAACACTCAGAGTAACCTGGCCTGCCCCACTGTGGTCCAAGTCACCGTAGGGGGAATTAAGTACCAGTCCTTAGTTTCTTGTTGCTGCCTGGGCTCGAGCAAATAGCAGCTCACTGGGAGACAGCTGCCATTAACAGGGCTCTTTGCGGGTTCCAGACAAGACTTAGAGCCTGTAAATGGTCACTCTTTGGAAAGCACAGGTTTAATCCTCTGGTTTAAGGTCAGAAGTGTTGAGTAAACATGCAAAAAATAATCAACTCACAGCTGGTAATGCCAAATCACCTCAGTGCATGTTTGAAGGTATTGTCTGAAATATTTCTTACAGTTTTACAGTCCATACCATAAAATGTCACCCAAATAAATGAAGCCTGTAGATAGAAGAAAAATTATTGAAATGTTTATGACTGTTCAGCATTTGCACTGCAAGGCATTTTGTCATGTGCTTACAGCCCTAATCAAACCTGTATTTGTGGATCCAGATGAAGACTAATGCAATTTTGAAACCACAACAGCACTGCTTGATGAGCTTTCATCTAATTCACAGTTTACAACCGCCAACAGAAAATCCTGGGCTGGTTCTCAGGCTGTGTGTGCACGTCCCTTGGAATCGGTGGGCTGGTAGAGTGTGAACTGGTGAAAGAAGTCACTCTGCTGCTTCTCTCTTACTGCTGTTGTTAAAAAATGAAACCGTGGGAGATGGGAGTATGCCAATTCAAATTTGCATACCTGACCTCAGGATCTAAATCAGACTTAGATGGCTTATAAATAATTAATGACAGCAAAATGTAGTCAGAGTCTCAGTTTTGAGCTATTTCTCATCTGGCACTGATGGGCAGTAGCCTCTTTCATGCAGGTACCATGGGAGGGTAGCTCCTGCCCAAATTCACTCCAGTACTCTTTACCTGGACCTCAGCTGTTAGACACTCTGACTACTTACAATCTTCCGATAAGCAAGCTAGCAATAAAATACATAGGTGTGTGATTTATCTGTGGAGACTGTGTCCCAGGCTTATGTCTTCCTCTTCATGATCTGAGCAGAGCCTTGAGTCTCTCCTCTGGCTGCCCTAGCAAATGCTCTAAGATTAGACATAGTTCCCTGCATGCAGAGCCAAGCCTCAGTTGCGAGCCATTTTGCATTGTTTGGTGGGTCCTGTTACTAGTTAGTGTGATTTATGTTTTACTATCGCTCCTGTGAGAGCGGCATCATTGTATGGAGCATATTTACAATGGAAAGAGATTCCTGTGGCTTCACTGAGGTGGTGGTGGATTCCATTCCCCGTTTATCTTAACTATTTTTATCAGACACTCTAGGGTGGGTTTCTGTCTCTAGAGCTACCATGATGCATTTTAACATGGCAATGATTATGATCCACAAGTTACTTTCAGCATCCAGTGCCTCAAAAAGGAAACCTAGGTCCCATCCCCACCCAAAGAAATCTTTCTTGTATGCAAGAGCACTCATTTTCAAGCCAGTTGCTTCTCCCGGGACAAGTATAGATGAATGGGCCCTTTTTCTCCGATGATAACTGCAGTCTGACGATTGTGGCGTCTCCACTGGATGCCGGAGGCAGGCGAGGGTGGGATCTCTTCCCGCTGGAATTCCATCTCTTATGATGAGAACCCACTGGCAGAGCTTCCCCTCCAGTTTCTCTAATTTTGATCTGTAGCTCTTGTGCCTGTCTACACACAGAAGAATAGACTGTGCTGCTTCTAATTAAGAAGATCATTTCAAAATATCTCTTGAACCCTTGACCTTCAGGATTCCCTCAGACAACATCCCTCTGATTTAGGTAAAGCTCTCTCATGGGTAGCCACTCTTCATGTGAAAATAGGTAGGGTGTAATATTTATACAGTTCAGTTCTGGGTAGTTGAAACTGTTCTTAATTGCTCATGATTTCAATCCAGACAGCTGGTTTGTTTTTCTGCACCACTCCCACAGGAGAAGTTGCATTGCTCCATGCCTCAAACCCCCAAAGGCCTGCTGGTTTGCATAGCATATTGTCTATCTACCACATTCTCAGTAACACTTGACTGAGTAGTAAAAGCCACCATGGTTTGTTCCAGGCATTGAGATGGAGAATAGACAATATGTAAAGCTTTTTGGCTTTGAAAATTTGGGAATGATTGCACTGGGAGCTGAATGAGCACGAAGAGGGGAGGAAGCAGAGCTGTCTTCTGGGGCTCTAAGCAACATGGCAGACCTTGTTAGGAAGGTAGATGTTATAAAACCTCTTAAATGGTAATCTGAGGTTAATAAGAATTCACCTTAGACTAACTCTCTGAAGGTCAGAATAGATATACTTCATTGCTGCAGAGCACACTTCACCAGAAAATTATGCATGAGTAGGTAGATCCCAATGAACAGCTAGCAAGCAGGAATGGCACGAGAAAGGGAATGACAGGAAATGTGGTTAATACTTTTCCTGAGAGACTGTAAGAGAGAGTGTTAGAAGCAACAATAGGCCAGGTAATCACAAGAATGTTGTAAACAATCAGAGGCCAGGTAATTACAAGAATGTTGCAAACAACTTAAACACAGCAAAGAACAAAAAGACAGACAAAAGGGAAAAGAATCTGCTCTGTACACATATATATATAAGAGTGTGTGTGTATGGCCTTGTATATAATAAACCTGAGCAGAGGACCAGTAAAAGCAGCAGTAGTCTTGAAAGGAAAAGATTGATGAGTTGGATATTGCTGTGGAACTGAATGTCTCATTACAGACAGTGAATGAAAAATGGTCTCTGAAAATGGGAAAAAAAATGAGAAGGAACTGAAGTAAGATCCAGGCAGCAGGAAATTCAAAGCACCTACATATAAGTGGAGAAACTGTTCCAGCTGCATCTGTGGGGCCACAGCACTGGGCAATAGCCTCCTCCTGCTCCATGACCCTCCCTGTGGGAGCAGCCTCTTACACATAGCTGAGCTTGGGCCCAGCAGGAAGGTCTGGATTGGGCTGCAACACAGGTGGATGTGGGCCATTGCATTCAACATGCAGCATCGAGCAACCACAGAGCTGCTGCCTCCACTGCTTTCTGAGTTTCCCTCCCAGGCCCTTGTTTTCTTACGATCAGGCAAGATGAAGGTGGAGGCAGTGTGTGATGGAGTCTTCCAAAGGATAGTCGGTCATGCTTGGTTGACCTGATGACTTCCTTGGGCTTTATGTTAGGACTTGATTTTGCAGGCAGGGTGAGCCAGGAGGGCTCAATCTCCCCCCTTCACACGAGGGCTTTACTAGCCCTGCCTGTTCAGCAAACCTGGCAGCTCTCAGCCCTCAGCCAGCTCCCACTCCCTCAGCTGTGTCTGGGGAAACAAGGCACAAGGAATAATTAGGGCACGAGGAATAATTCAAATCAAGCAAGACCTAAGTAGTCTACAGCAGGAACCAGCAGTGTGGGACCTTTCAGTTAATTTGTAAGTGAAGGAATATTTATCTCTAGGGCAGACCCAAAGTCCCTGACAGCAAGAGAAGATGCCCAGTGATCTGAGCTTTTGGCTGAGCACTCCTTGTGGGTGCACAAACTTCAGTGCATTGTGGTGTCTTAGGCACCTACTAAATGTGACATACATGATGTCTCTTTGGACGGCTAATTTTGAGGTGCATTTACGAGAAACTTAGTGGGTTAAACTGGGGAAAAAAAAAGTCAATGCAGAAAAAGGGCTATGTCTAAAAGAAGCTGGGAAAAAAACCTGGCAGATCAACAGTAATGTTAATAAGTTTTAAATGTAACACATAGGAAAGCAATGGAATGCTTTAGATAGAAAAGGAGTTTATTTGGATCATTCTTCCTAATACCCATCCTATGCCTTTTATGTTTGATTTAGTATACAGGGCGAAATGTCCTCATTTAATTTTTTAAAAATGGCTTCACGCACATGAATTGTACCATCCACCTATTTTTTTAAAAATAAAAAAAGACTTTTGTAGCTAGTGGTTCTATTAATTTGGGAAAGATGATGGGAGTTAGGGGAAAAGGCAAATACGTACATCTGCTGTGTATGAAAATCATTGTGTTGTCCATTCCTTATTTATTGCCATCTAACACTGTCTTTAATGGCAAATGCTCATGACTGCACAACTGCAGAAAATACCAAGGAGACAGAGTACACTCGGTAAGACCCTCCAGCCAAACTGAAACTCCCCATAAGATCTCCACTAATTAAAATCTCTACAGATGGGTTCCCTTAATTGTAGGAAGTGGAATACAATCCCTATAATTAACTCTTCACTCAAAGGCTTTTTTTTCTCCCCTCAGCATCTGGGAAGAGCAGCAGTGATTGTTCAGCACCTCGTTGCTGGAGTCTGTGACTGAGTTTCCAAAGCGACCCACTTCCCGGGGCCCCACACCAAAACCAGCCTCATCCCTTCACTCAGACTACCCCAGAAACCACACCACGCTGCACTGAAAGGTTTTTGTCTTTGCATGGATCACAACACCAGTATCCACTATCACAATGCCCATTTCTCTTTGTCTTGGAGGGAAATATTGTTTCTTCTCTAAAGTATTTTCTGCCCTAGAGAGCTGGAGGGTGAGCAACTCTTCTGTGCTGCAGTGCAGGGAGAGATGCCAAGATGTGGAGAAGGTGATACTGAGGGATAACCGAAGGAAGCTTGCTGTCCCCCTTGGAGCAGCAGGTGGTCCTTTGGCAGACTTATGATGGGTTTGTGGAGTATCTTACAGTGTGGTACCACCAGTCCATAAGGACTACCAGCCAGTCCTGTGAGAATTTATGCCTCTGTTTCCAGAGCTTATTGTTTCTTCCAGTAGAGCTCTTGCATTTTTCTCTCTGCTCCTGTACTTAAAAGCCTTTGTCCAGATCCCACAGCATTTTATGTCCTGGTTAATACCTCCTTCTCCTCTTCCATCCCACTATCTTCTTGTTACCACCCTTATTTGTGCACTCTAAGTTCTATAATTGCTTCAGCCTTTCTTGTTCAGAGAGTTGTTTTTCCTCCATTAGCTGATCCACTATGCAGCACTGAATCCCATCTGCTGTCCTGCCTTTTCTTCTTCCATCTCTTTGAGTCACTGTGCCAGAGCAGGGCACAAAATGACCTCTTCCCTTTGGCAGCTGTAAAACTGTGGGTCTTTTTTTTCTTTTTTTTCCTTTCTGCTGCAGTGGCACAGTGAAGAAAAATTCCTAAGAAATGCAAGGTGGTGCCAAGCAAACTGAAAATTGTGTGCTCTGCCTCCAGGCTGCCCAGCATCCTTGATCTTCTGGGACAGCTTGTGTGCACTGATGTTGGTAATGCAAACAACCAAGACATTGGGTATGGACAGCCCCAGTCCCTAAGAGTATGGTAACTAGTACCAGGAGCAGCTGCTACAGTGAGTATTTACACACATGCCTTATCCAAGGGTTAAATTGTCACCACTGGTGTTAAATGTCCTTGGTCTCTGCCATAGGTGAGCCACAAGTATGGAAGAAGTGGTGGCACTTTGCACATGGTGATTTTCAGCACTGAAGCAACGTATTTCTGACCACGGACCAACTCGCCTGAGGACCTCTGCCACTTTTTGGGAAAGCAAGGAGACACCATCTGGAGAGAGGTAACATAGTAAGGGAGTTTCAAGGGACCCGTGGGCCTGGAAGTAAAGCAGGAGTCACTCTGCAGATTTCAGCCCTTCCTAATATTGGTGTGGACATTGGAGGATCCATGTCTCCTGAATAAAGAGTAGCTCTTTAGAGGCCACGTTCCTCTTAGAGCTACTTTCTGACTGCTATGACTAGTGTGGCTTCTGATGTCTTGCTTTGGAGGATCTTCCACAGAGACCCTTGTTCTTGGGGCTCACAAGTGTGTCGAAGATGTTCTCCAGGGAGCTGTGGGAGTGTGGGACCAGCTGCAAGGCTTATGTGCACGGTGGCTGCAAAGGCTTCCCTGGAGAGTTGCAGCTTTTCCACAAAAGGAGCTCAGAGGGCTGCTTTCCTCTCTTCCAAAATTACTAAGATGAAGGTCTGCTGGAAGTTCAGAGCACATCTAGGTCACAAGGGCATGTGTCACAGACAAACAATTCAGGAGAAGACACGGTCTTCTACCTAAGGTAGAGGCTGCAAAATGACATAGAGTCTTGCCCATGGACTTGACTAAGAAAATGTATCTCATGCAACAGTGGCTCTCTGAGCCAGCCCTGACCAAGAGCAGCACATTCAAAAGGGAAGAATATGTACAGGCAGAGGGGCACTACAAAAAACCCAGCAGATTTCCCTTTCTACCACTCAGTATTTCTTTTACTGCAGTGTGTGAGCACAAATCACTGCACACTTCTGCTGAAGGCATTCCCGTGTTGTGCAGCACAGCACTGTACAAGGCAGATGGTTAACTGCTGCTTCTCATGCTTATCAGGAAAGAAAGCCAGTAATTGAAATAATGATTGTTTAATTGCTCATACCCTTTCACTTTGGTCTGCAACAGCATTGTCAGAGTTTTCTATCTATGGTAGTTGTTTTCCTCCTGATCTTTAGGATGAGTTAGTGTTAGAAACCCAAGTCTGCTTTTAATTAGTGTTTTAAAAAATGCTTGTTTTTTTTTTCTTGGAAATAACTCAAGCTTTAGTATCACTGGAGTCGCTTGCTCCCCGAGATGAGCTGTCAGCAGCTGTGAAATGCTAGGGTCTGCTGGCTACTGTGCAGCCCGTTTCAGGCATGAAAGAATTGCACATTTTGCTCATTGTAGCCAAGGAAGATGTATTTCAAACCACAAAGGTTCACCTTTGGACTGGACAGTGCCTTTGTGAATGTGGAGCAGGATCCCTGTGCTTGTGCCCACATAAGGCACTAACCTGCAACTCATGGGCCTGAGCCTGGTTCTACACATTCACATATTCAAGAGCAATTCAGTCTACATAAAATTTTCAGAAATTATGAAGGAGGCCTCAGACTACATCCTCAAAAATTATGTAGCTACTGTACAAGCCTTTCACTGCAATTCAATTTTGAAAATGGGATATGCCTTAGAAAATAAGGAAAGGTAAGCATATTTGTGCCTCGTAAAGCAATGGGGCATCATGCCCCATCATCACACTCCTTGAAGATGGTGTATCCATCCCTTTTGCTCTTGTGCACAGTATTGTGGCTGTATAGAATTCTTTATACCTAGTTTTTGGGCAACAGAATTTATATTCTGCTCTGCTATTAGCTCCTCTGAGGTGATGACTCTTGTTCCTTCTCTCTGAGAGCCCGTAGGAATAGCAGCCCAGTCCAAACCATTGCTTCTGAATCCAATGTTCTTAACAAAAAGAGTTCATTTGTTGAGCAGAGGGATTTGTAGAGAAATGCAAAACAATCTTAGGGTTCAGCAGAACACCCAGGTGTACAACTTACTGGAGAGAAATCTAAGCATGTGTTTAAGTGCACTGCTGGGTTGCTGCTGTAACCACTCAGTCACCAGCAGATACGCAGATAGAGAGGCACCAGTCTTAATTGCACAGAATATAGGATAA
This sequence comes from Manacus vitellinus, assembly GCF_001715985.3. Classification (NCBI taxonomy): domain Eukaryota; kingdom Metazoa; phylum Chordata; class Aves; order Passeriformes; family Pipridae; genus Manacus; species Manacus vitellinus. The sequence goes on from NW_021940682.1 coordinate 13,438,498, forward strand.
ACAAGACAAAAATCCCCCAGTTTTTGCTCCCTAGCACTGGGCTGGCTGTAAGCTGAGTCCCACACTGCTTCCTGTGGTCTGCAGCAGTCCAAATGTGCCACAGCCTTCTATCCTCCACATTAAGCCAGAAGTGGTGTAGAGGCACAGGTTACCTCCCTCCAGCAGGCAAACTCTGGTGCCACTGGAAGCCCTGTTCTCTGAAGGGCTTGAACTGCTTAAAGGGCAGGACTTGGGTCAGACTTGCTTCTCACTGACCTAAACAATGCTTCTGAACATGCTTAAAGTTGGGCACTTGGCTAGGGAGTATTTTTCTTCATTCACTGCTTGAAAGAAGACTGACACAATTTTTTGAAAAGCTTCTCCTTCTACCAAGTCTGTTTAATCTGCAGGGATACACCCAGCAAGCAATTTTTCTTTATAGAGTTCTGCTAGCTATTTCAAGAGATTGCTTCATGCAGATTGCTACCTCAGTGAAGTTACCTTGCAAATCTTTGTGATGATCTAATTAATTTTGCTGAAATCACTTTAGAAAAAGCATTTTCTACATAAAGGCAAGGTACCCACTGCCACCCAATGAATTTTTAAATGTTTTTTCGTTTTGCTTCAATGGTCTTTGTTGTTGGGCCATCAGATAACACGATTGGAATACAAACTTTTCTCTCTACTGCATGTATAAGAGTGTAAAACTAAAAGTATTGATTCAATTGTACACTCAGCTTGTGAGAGGTTGTCTGGTAGCTGCTGCTTTTCTACTGCTTACCAAGTGAAAAGCAATTCTGCTTAGCTCTTCCTGCAGAAAGCATCCTGCTGGCTTTTCACACCACAGGCTTGTTCCCATGTCTCCAGAGTCAACAGGGGTTTCATGATTGATTTAATTTTTTTCTTAACTCCTTATTTTGTAAGATATGTTGCAGGCAGTAAGGTGATACAGAATCTGATCCTGTTTGTACTAAAGTCAATATACAATGCTAGTGGATTTTGATGTCACTGGATTAACTGATGTAACTAATATATTTGCAGAGTGGTGTAGACCATGAAACACATCTGTCATACTTGCCCTGGCATAAGCATAGACACAGATTCTAATCTGAAATCTTTAGCCATAATCATGTGGGAAATCACTAGACACTGACTTACCAACTCCAGGAAACCAAAGCAGAGCCTGGCAGTTCTCCTGACATCAGTAATTCGAGGAGTGACCTGTGAATACCCAGGCATCTCCACCAAGAATCATTTCTTAGGCGTAAAACTGCAGGCTGAAACCATCCAACATAAAAGAAAATATGGTGTGTCAAAACACGATGATCTTTGGACATTTAACTTATCGGCTTTTGGGGTGGATACTTGCCCTTTCTACTGATCTCTTGGGGGAATGGAAACTCTTGGGTTTTTTTCTCCCAGCTTTGTCCCATTCAGTGCTATAGTCAAAGGTAAAGATAAGTTACCTGAATGTATTCACTTCTCATTTGAGCAACGTCAACTTTAATTGTTTTTCGTACACCAAATTCATTTTATATATTTAACTCTGCTTTCTGTTTTGCTTTCTACCATTGATGTATTGCAGCAGATAGAAATGCAAGAAGGAAAAGCCTTCAAGGGGCTGGTCCTTCTGAATAGTTTGATTTGTTGACATCGTTCTTTATCTTGACTTGCCCTCCCCTGACAGTACCCAATGTCTCTCATATGAGACTCGTTCCTTTTTATATTCCTGTTGGGGAGAATTGTGTGCAATGGCAATTTTTTTAGGAGGGCGCTTTAATAAATGTTCATGTACACTAAATGAGCTCTTCTCAAGCACAGACCATTTGGTCTGGAAGGGGAGTTTGGGTTTGGAAAGAAGAAATGGGACTAGAAACATTGGAGAACAGCAGTACTTGCCACTAATTAAATGTAGCTGGAAAGATAAAATGGTTTGTGGAAGTAATTCCACTCTACTTACCCTTTTTTCAAAACTCCTGGGGCCAAATCTGACCCATTAATATTTTTAAATTTGTGAACTTCCAGTAGAAATATTGATGCACCAGGAAGGCAGAGACTGACAGTCAGTGACTCATCAGTGTTATTTTATAGATTGCCTCTCCTCTTAGCTCTTCTAATTAAATATTCATTTCTTGGAAATGCCCTCCCAGTGCATCCTTGCTGGTTAATTATAATCCCTTCACCTTGACTCTGAAATGTCTCCCACAGATCAAATGCAGTGGACTGCTGCACCTTACCCAGGAAAATCTTCCACCATCTCCCTGGGCTTGTGGAGGCTCATTGTGCCCCTGAGGTTCTGCCCACTGGGTCCTGCTCAGACTCTGCTGGTTTTGCTGTCAGCTGCAGGGAAACCACGGCAGCCTCTGCTTGGAGGAGACCCTCTGTCTTCATCAGTGCTCAGACTCTCAACCTGCAAACTCAGTGAAAGCTGTTGTAATTGGAAGAGGATTAATCTTCTGTTAGTGTGAACTGGAGCAATGGCATTTAATTAAAACCCAAACAAACAAAAATCCAAACCACAAACAAAATCAATCCACGTCTTCTCCAGCTCTGCTTATAACTTTCCATGTGAGCCTAGGTCAAAGTCCACATAGATTACATCTATCACTTTTCTCTGATCAAGTCAAGCAGATACCCAAACAATCTTAGTCTGACGTGATCTGTCTTTCCTAAAATCACATTGCATTTTTACCTCCTTTCATTTCTGCATCTTGATTATTATTTCCTCCAATATCTGTTTGAAAAAGTTGTACGTGATAGAGGTCAGACTATTGAACTGTACTTTTAAAACTATTTCTTTCCCCAGCTCAAGATGTGCCCTTAAAGTCTTTCAAACCCTTTCAGTCATCTAAGTGCCTGCACAATTTCCACTACTTCTTGTATGTTAACAACATTGCAATACTTATGGAAGATATGCATAACCTTGAACTGCCAGTATACACAGGCTTTCTGGCTGTTCAACATCAAATTAAGTTTTTAAGAAATTGGACATGATGCATTTAAGGCTTTCTCTATTACCATCCTTACATTTGTGCTTACATTGTACTGCCATTTAATCAATAGTTAACTAACATAGGCAAAAATTTTAATCTGTTTAATTTACTCGAGTCTCTCAGATCAATAGAAAGGATCTCCTGGTTTTTTTTACTTTCCTATGCAAAAATGTCATCAATTATTAATCAAAGCAGACTAGATTTCATTGAATATCTGACTTCCTGCATTACGATACAGTGTGCTTAAATGTTAAAGGTGCACTTTTTGTTAAAAAGCATGCTAGAGTAGCTTTTAATTGCAATATGAAATGGATCTGCTGGTAAAGCCTAGATGAGTGTAGGCATGAAAAGTGGGCTGCAATGCTTTGACATGCAAAGAGCTTTAGCATAAGCACCGAAAATGTGCAGAAGAGCAGGCAACACAATTGTCCTGTTGGACTTCAGCAGAAAGCCTGGAGGATTTCTCTGCTCCTCTGGGGTGCACAGAGGGGACGTTCACCACTGTGCAAAGGGCAAACAGACCCCAAATCCAGATCATTTTTGGAAGAAGAAGTGGGGGGATGACAAAAGCTGAATTTCAAGGCTGAGCATTTCTTTCCAGCAGACATCTCTGATACCCCTCACCCTGGCTAGCAAAGAGGTCCTGGGAATCCTCAGCCTGCCAGGGCTATGCCAGGACTGGGGCTGCTGGGGGAAATGGGGATGTTTGCCAGACTGGGACTCAGACCTTGCCTCAACTTTCAGCAAGCAGCTTCCAGTATTTATTTTAAAGCTCTGTTGACTTAGTTAAAGCCATGCCTGTCATGATCATTATGTTCAAAGGCAAGCTAAAATGACTTAAAGACACATTTAGGAGGACCATGAACTCTGTCAGAATCGATAACTAAGGCCTTGCTTTCTTCATTATTTTCACATGCTCAATTTATTGAATATGTACAAAGAATGAATTGGAAACAAAGTGCTGTATTTGTGAGACATTTAAATTATGTATTAGTAGCCCGAGACACTGTGGTTAGCCATTAAATAAATAATTGTAAACAGACCAATTCAGAATGATCCATTTCTATATTTACATTTGTGGCCTAAGAGAGGAAAGGGATGCTTTTCACAGAGGAAAAAACATCCATCATGGGGTCTTCCAACTAAGGTATTCAAGTGCTTGTAAAAATGGTATTTGAAACATAGTATCAAATGGGTTTTCAGCATCTGCTAGAAGTGGAAGGCATCCAAATTTCTTTGTGTTACCTTTTTGGTTTTTATATGATGTATGTATTCATTTTGAGAGAACTGTAAGAACAGTTTGTTGTCTGGGCCTTTTTTTTTTTTTTTTTTAAGAAAATGGTTTTCTGTTAATTAAATTGGAATTCATCCCATTGAAACTCACCTGCCACAGAGCTCAGCAGGCAGGAAAAGGCAGTCCTGCTGGTCTTGGAAACAGTAGCAATGTTCCAATTAATTGCCGTTGGACCAGGAAAAATGGCACTTCTCACAACAACCTCATGGTTTCAGTGTGTGCACTCAAGTGTTTGTGCATTTCTCTTTACAGCTGCAGCTCCTCCTGGAGTCGTGAGAGTCCTGCTGCATTTCAGTTGTCCTTTTCAGAAAGAAAAGAGAGGAAAAGTTTCTGCCTCTAATTGTGGATGAGATTGAAAAAGGGAACCCTTAGAACTCAGGCATGAGGACGTAAGTAGAGAGGTAAGTAGACTCATCTCATAAATGCTTTTTTGAGTCCTTGTCTCATAAATTTGAGAGACAGGTTGGTTATAGTGCAGCAGAATCAGGCCCTGTTGTTTGGAGCTGTAAGGTCAGTTATGCAGGTGACTTTCACAGCTGATGAGAAGTTAAAGGCACACCTGAAATGTATCCGCCTCAAGCACGTGACTGAAATGGGACCTCACTACTTTGGAGTATCCTATCCCAGGGTCTGTTTGGGCAAAATATTGCTTCTTTAAGAACATCTTAATGTGAGCAAAACCTGAGTTAGCAAAGTTCACACAATTTTCGGGATCCTGCTCTGCTTTTTTGTAATTGCATCATTTATCTAATTTACATCTTAGTTGGGTTGAGAAAAGTAAAATTCAGTTTCTTTTTTTTTTTTTTTCCAGAGTTTCTGGTTAATTTTAAATTTTCATCTGCATCCCTTAGCACAGTGCTGTAATAGCAGCAAGTGCTCTAAGGGAGTCCTTGGCCCAGGGGTTTACTTTCCTAGGGGAATATGTACATAGAAGAAACATTTTTATTGTTTAAAGAAAAGATTCTTAACCTGCTAACTTCCCTCCAATCTTATGTGCTGACCTCACTGGCTTACATCAGCTGAAATCTGAACCCATGTGGGAAACCTGATAAGCTGTATCTAAGCCTCAGAAATAGGTCCTCCTATATTAATACCTTGTAAATAGGGGAACAAGCTGTTCTTTGGATGGAAGAAAAATTGCAGAGTTCTGTATGTGAATGATGGATCTGTTACACTTGCACAATTTCAGTAAAGATTCTCCTGGCAAGAAAAATGCTCTGGGAAAGCATCCCTAAAAAATCCAACACTGCCAATAGTGTCAGCCATTCAAACACCACCTCTGTGTATGTCACCATATGTAAATCCTGCATAAATGTTTAACCGAATATTTCTGCTATTTCCCTCTCACCCCAAGAGCTGTTTGCATTAGCAAACAAAGTCTAATGTTTATGTACACAGTCACCCACTCTGTCTCGCTCCGTCATTTAGCTTTTATTCTGGAGAATTACCCTTTTCAGGGATGTGAGGTTGCTGTAATAGCTCCACTGAGGGATCCAGCCTCCCAAAAGAGAGCTGTACCAGTGGGGTTAGTCGATAAAAGCCGGATCAGTGCACTTTAACAGATACCTGAAGTTCTTTTAATCAAAAGCAAAAGGCACTGCCGTGGTCTCTCTGTGATTGAAAGAGACAAGGACAAGGACAGAAAGCAGGTCTCTCACTCTCTGTGCAAGTTAATCCAGGTAGAACTAGAACTGGCTTTACAAGAGAGGAAAAACGTACTGCAATTAGGCACCTGGCATCCGTGCAGTCCTGGTGAGCAGAGGAGTCCACAGTGGCTCATGCAGGTGGGTACTGTGTTTGTTCCTGGGGGCAGAGCCATGGCATTGAGGTGAGAGGTTTCTTCAAGGCTGGAGAGATTCTGGAGTAGAAGAGGGGAGAAAAAGGAGGTTTTTGTGATGCTGCGCTTGTTGCTGTGTCCCCTGGAGCCCTGCACATGGAACCAAGGAAACCGCGCGACACTGATGGAATCTTCAACAATTTTCTCCCCTCTCTGGCTTGTGAGTACTGTTGTTAAAATAGACTCTTTCCAGCCATCTTACTCATTGCTTCTACGAACACAACAGTAAAAGTAGCAGGATTTGCCTTCCTCTGCCTTGGAGTTACTAGGAAACTTTATTTGTTCCCTTGAATTACTGTCCAGTCTTTTGTTGCTTATAAATCATGTTCCTTGACACCAAAGGGGAACAGTTTATTGGGGCTGCAGTGTGCACCATGTATAGTCTTGTGCTCGGATGTTACACTGATGGGCCATATTTTATGACTCAATGGATAGAAGGAGCAGGCCATATAAATATGTAAGAAAACCTGCAGAGTATGTCTGTTGCTCTTCACTGAGTTAGGGCTGTTTGCAGGGCAGTGCTTCCTTACTGTGGGATGTTGTACTTTGTGCAGAAGGACATGCAACATGGAGGGTGGGGGGTGGTGTCCATCAGATTTTGCTAGGAAAGGCTCACCTTGGTGTGGTTGGCAATGAATGGATGATGAACCTTCCACAGAGACCTTCACACAACCATCAGCAGGCAAGCTGTGAAGAGGAAGAAGCAGTCATTTGAGGGTGGCACCTAACACAAATAGGTGTCCACGCAGCCTTTGGCCCTGCCTTGCTCCAGTCTGGTTTTGGGGGTTGAAGCATGTGATGGAAACCAGCCCAGTGGCAGCTCAGGCTGTGGCAAGGGCCGTCTCATCCCTAGGTAAGAAAACCCACCAAGGCAAAGTCCCTGTGGGCACAAGCACAACTGGTTTTACATGACGGGCGCCCCATGGGGTGGCAGGGTGCTGGGGAAGTCAGCAAGGTGGCCGTGTATGCCAGGCAGTGGGAAGCCAGCTCTCTTGGAGCTGGGCAGTTTTGCCACTGATTTCAGCAGAGCTGGGATTTTGGTGCTGGCAGCGCTGCACAAAGGAGCACACTCCTGATCTACACAAGCTCAGCTGCTCTGAGAGGCGAGTGTCCTACCCTGGTTTGGAGTAAAAATTTGGGGACTGGAGACAGCAGACAAAGCACAGAGCCATGGTGAAACAGAGCTCTGTTCTTCCATCTTTAGACAAACAAAAGTCCCATTGAAAGCAGTAAGACATTGAGTCCTCTGATTGAAATATATATATATAAATACATGTAAAAATTTGATGTATTACTGTTTCAGCTCTACGTTTTTCCTTGATTTTAATTTTCTGTGTGGAGTTCAAATACAGAGTGCTCCTTCACAGCTTATTTTCAAAGCCTTTTTTTGACTTTCATATTTAAACTTATTTAAGGCCCTTAGATTTTTCTCCCAGCTGTGGAAGGCAATGACAGAGAGACAGAGAGATATAGAAAAGTCAAAGACTCTTTTACAAAACTGAAACCTTTAAAGAGCATCCTTGAAATATAGAAAAAAACCACAATAAATAATGCTTCATTTTTTAAAAAAGAAGTTATCTTTTTGAGTGAAGCTGTTTCCCATTTTAAGAGTATGAAATAATCAAAGTGTGTGCATGCATAATTATGCTTTGTCTCTACACCTGCAAGTCTTATGGGGATTTTTTTTCTCACTTTTGCTCCTATTTTCTCTCTTAAATTACCAATCAGGCCCTGCTTCTCAAGCAGGTACCCTTGGAAAGGAGAAATGCCTGATCTTATGCCAGAATCACTGTCCTTGTTCTTTGGCAAAACCAGGTTTCTGACATGTGCCCCAGGCAGCACATGGCCTGCCTAGGCAGTTGACTATCTTGGGGACTTCGTCCAGCAAGGGTGGGTGTTGCTCTCTGGGGTTTTATTTCCTACCTTCCCTGTAGCTGATGTGACTGCTTCACGTTTTCTTGTTGGAAGAAAATAGCCAGGTTTGTGCATTCAAGCAAATTTGTGCAGAAACAAGCAGTGTGCATTCAGGTGCCTCTCGGGCATCCGAGCACCCCCGGGTGACTGAAGCTCTCATTAATGGGGCTGCAGTGCTGCTCTCACCCCTTTGCAGGTCTGGGGAGCCCAAAGTGCCTGGACCAGCTTCTCGAGCACAGCTGGCAGAGGCAGCTTGCAGATGCAACTGGCAGCTGGCAACTGCAGCTTGTGCAGCAGTTTTTGGGCTTTAAATCTGAGACTGGGTGAGGGGAAGCTCCTGAGAGCCCTTTGAGGACTGTGAGGTGAGGGGGTCATGACGACTAGCGACCTCTGGCAGCCTGGAGTTCATCTCTCCTCTGTAATCTATATTGCTGTAAGATGCTGATTCACTGAAACTCTTCGCAGACATTTGCCTGTTTCAGTAACTGTTCACTTGAGCGACCGGTCGTGAGAGGACTCAGCCCTGACCTGTATTGTGCAGACCATGATTTCACCCTCCAAACCTCATGCCCAGGTAAGGTTTTGCTTGCTCTCCTGAATGCCTCAAGAATTTTGGATGTGCCAGACATCATCCTGGGTGGGGATTGGCAATGTCTGAAATTACACATTTCTTTTCCGTCTCAGAAAGCAAAGTTTCGTTTCTTTATTTGCCAAAGAAATAGGGATTTTTTGTATTGCAAAACTTAATTCATTGTATCACATTTCTCCTGTACTGTTCTTCCTCCTCCAAAAGCCTCTTTCTGTTTAGCTTTTCAGAGGACTCACTATATTAATGTCACTGTCTGTGCTAGATTTGTAAGCTCAGTGGCCAGAGAAAAAGGCAGTGAAAGAGGCCACATTCCTCCAGAATGGACACAAAGCAGGCTGGTGCTGGGGCCACTCATCCTTACAGGGTGCACTCTCTCCTGAAATGCTTTTAAAATGCTGGAAGCTTTGTGCTCTAGCAGCAGCAGTTTGGTTTGCTTTTTCAGGAGTAAAGAAAGAAGCTATTAACAACCCTGGGGAGTGTCTCTTAAATATTGAGGTGCAGGTGTATCGATCAGACAACCTAGGGAGTGTGGAGGTCATCCTGGATGGTCACTTCCAAGGCCAGTTGTTCATAGACCCTTCTCAGCCTGCATAACAGGGAGATTTTATTCCCTTGGAGGAAGCTCCTTTAGCTGAAGCTGAGAAGGACAGCTTTCCACTGAGAAAGCTTGGAGCATCACGAAAGGCTACTTGGGACCTCCTGCCAGCAGTTGTGTAGCCTCCAGGTCAGACACAGGTGACTTTGTTGGGTGTCTTTCCTGAAGCTTGGGGGCATAGCCAGGGATGCTGTGTTTGTAAAACACCCTGATAATACAGGTGAGGAGGGTGATGAGTTCATGTCTTCCTCCTTTATTTTCTCTGTACGAAGCATTTATTTGTGCAGTATAATTAGTGGGGGTGCGTGCAGATGTCTACAATCTGGAGCACACCCAATTAAGTCAAGAGACTCAAAAATGGGCTGTGAGACTCACAGAAAGCAGGTAAGGGAAGAGCGAAATGACTGGGAATAGCACCCCAAAAAAGATCCCCACTGACATCCATCCATTGCCAAGTCTTCCTTGCCTCCCAGAAACACTCTATTGCAGTAGCAGTGTAACCCACTGTATGAGGAGAGGCAGTACGAGACAAAGGGTAGTGGGCACCATGGAGGAGTTTGTTCCTCACTCATGGAATGGACACCTTTTCCAGTCCCCGGTGTCAGGGCAGTGACCCTCAGCTGTTTTTCACTACTGTTAAATTTTGATCCCACTGGCCAAATCTATCAGAGTTTGAGATAAATTCAGGAGTCTCAAAGTTAATTATATATTCTCAGCAGATTTATGAAGAGTCTCATTAAATCAAGGAATTGGGCCCAGCCAGGGGTCCACTAAGGGCTCCATGCTCATAGCTCAGTCCATCTGATGCTGATCCAGCATCTTGCCCATCCATATGGCAGTGGAAGCAGAGGGTAGGAGCTGATTATTGCTGGGATGATGAGGATTGTTGGGAAACAGAAAACGCAAGTCTAAAGAAACACAGGCTCCATTAATTTTACTGCTTTTTAAATGAGGGTAGGAGAGAAGGGGGAAGAGCAGTCATTAGTGGGATGCCTGTGATTATTAGGACAAATACACTAGAGCCATGAAATTAATATTCTTAATTGTGTTAAGTCTCTGGATGTTCCTATTCAGAAGTCACTTTTTTTTACTCTCAGATCTTTTGCTAGATTGTTGAAAAATAATTAGAGGGGCCCAGCTAGAGCTCAGGGTGGTCAACCATGTGAATAGGACTGTATGTGAGCAGGAGCTCATCAGGTAAAAGCTGAAAAACTAGGAGAAAAATCTCAGACAGGTCTAAAGAAAGTGCTTCCAGAGCCCAGGAATGGAAGACAAGTTGAATTTTCTGCCTGTATATGAAATACATCTCTCCAGCTAGATCTTTCACACAGATTACCCTGAAGGGGCTGTTGTAACTTTATTTCTTAAGTGTGTCAGAGAGACTCTTCTAAGATAGTACTTGTATTTCCATTCCCTTTTGTGACAGTTGCAGATTCTCAGCATTGCTTGTTATGAAGTCTTGTTCTCAAGTGTCTTTTAAAGAAAGCCATAGAGCCACACTTATCCCAATTTCTATGGGGACTTGATAGATTTTCTGCATGTTATACGACTCTCAGCGTCTCATGAACTACTCAAGTATTTTCAATTTAAAAATGGCACAAACGCACTTCCCAAATCAGAGATTGAGAGATGACATTGAAGGAGTCAATAAAATGTTTGGTTTTTATTTTTTAAAAAAAGTAAACGTGCTCTGCTAATGCAGGCCATTCAGCTCTGCCTAGACTGTAGGTTGCAGGACAGGGCATAGAACCCATTTGTCTCTTTGAGGCAAGTATTAGGGTCTTTTTCCAGATCAGTTTAAGCTGGGATCACTCATAATCTTTTGTGTAACAGCACATGGGGCTGCATTTGAAATTGGGCTTCCTTGGAAGCGCTGTCGCCCAGCCTCGTATTAAAGGCACTCTCTGCCTTGAGGATCTTCTCCCATAGATGTATAAGGCAAAGGATGGCGGGGGTAAGGAAGGGCCCACCATGTAGCTGGTGAGCCTGGGTAGCTGAGACAGGGATAACATCAGGAATTTCCTGAGTACCAGCCTGACATCTCTGCCAGCGCTGCCCTCTAGCAGAGCCCCCATCTCACTGTGGTTGAACTGGTGGTGGCAGACACAGGAGCTCTTGCTCAGCTGCTTGCTGGTAGAAAGTTGCTCTTTCTGCAGAACTTTGGTGCTCAGGCAGAAGGGGCTGACTTGCTGATTTGGAGAGCATTGCTTTTGCTGACGGACATGCCCCGGGAGCAGCTCAGCTGATGGTGCTTGCTTCCCTCAGTCAATCTAAAGCAACATAAAACACTGTGCCAAAACACTGCACATCTGCCAGGTATTATAATTAGAAGTAATCAGGCACTGGAGAGGTTCTGCTGCCTGCAGCACAGCATGCTGCAGAAGGCACTGGTATCCATCCACACCAGCTGCCCATTTGGGGCACTGCTTTGCTGCCAGTACAGCTGAAGTTAACCCCTGAGTGTAATGTTGTCCAGGCAGCAATACTGCACAGACTGGGCAATCAGGCAGTGAATCCAATCAGTTGCATGGGTGTTGCCCATGATGCACTGGATTTAATATCTTGCCATAAGGTCTTTTTGGTGCATTTTGGTGAGGTGAAATGAATGGGTATAGAGAACATCGCAGTCAATCCCAAAGGATTGAAAGCAAAAGCCCATGCAAGCCAGAGCAAACATGTCATGTTGCCAAAGGCTGTTTTGATATAAGAGTCCTTGGTGCTTCTGGTTCTGTATGCAGCAAGCCTACAGCTCCTTTGGTCTCTTGTTTGTTGGATGAGCACGTGCTGGCCTCATTACCTGGCACCATTGTGACTGCTGGAGGAGCTCTTGTTGCATTTGATAAGTGACACACTGAAATACGACTCCGTTGTTCCATGCACTTTCATAGTAAAAAGGTGTGATTTTCAATTCTTGGGCAACTTTCTGTATCCCCACAGGAAGAAAAAAATCAGCTGATTTTCCACAAATCCTGAAACAAATCAGGAGTCTTCCTTCTGTGCAAAGTGTAGAAAATTCCCATAGTAAAAGTGCTGTAAGACAGAATTCAGTCAGAGTCCCTTGGGGCCTACTTGGCAAGTGGTGTGCTAGAGAAATCCCCCTGAGCCAACCATTGCTTCTTGGAATAGGAAGGGGAATTTAAATGGCACTCCTGAAAATGTTTCATTTGCACTTTCAGTTTCAAGCTGCTGCTCATTGTCATGCCATCTCAGCCTCCTTACCGATTGGTCTCTTCTTTCCTTCATGCCCTTATCTCTGAAATTGTTTGGTCAATTAGCTATTCATTGTAACCTTTAGTCCTTTTTCTTAAAATTGGAATGTTAGATATTTGTAAGTACTTGTGCATTGCTCCTTCTCATCTTTTCCTTGCTCTGAAGGCTTTTCTTAGCTCTGTCTCACACTCAGACTCATTTGCTTTGTAACGCTGGAATACAGCTAATGAGTACTATGATTTTTATCCAAACTAGTGTAAGTCATTATTATTTATTTTTCCCACTCCTACTGTAATTTTTGAGCTAATAGTCATGATACTATAGTTATAATCGAGGTTTAGTTTACATATAATGTTCTTTTATGAAAAATACAATTTGTCTTCTACAAACTTTGCAACATTTACTCACTGAATAGAAACAGCACTTTTTCTTTTTGAGAATTTTCAAATATATCTTTTAACTAACTTGGAGTTAAAATTAGTTATAGGTTTTGCCCTTTAAGAAGGTTAGTACTTGTGCCAAATCTTTTACTATGAGTACTCCTGATGTCCGAGTAGCACAGATAACTCACACTCTCCATATAAAAAAATGAAATCTTGGACCCAGGTAACACTGAAAAATATTAGGTTGTAAATATCCTAATTATTAAAAATTGCATGTAATCACTATAATTATAGCAGGTTAAAAATGGTCAAGTCAGCAGCTTAGATAAGTCTGAGGTGAGGCCATTTGAGACATCAATATTAAAGCCACCTTCCACCGTCCCGTGCGTACAGCTGATTGGTGTGACCTGACTCAAATATCTGTAATGAGGAAAATATTTGGGTGAGCAGGGACCCATGGACCCAGGACTTACATGAAGCAGCTCTGTTGATCTGAGAAGCTTTGTGGCAGCGTGCTGGCACACAGGCTTGCCCTGTATTGGTACCCCATGGTCAGAGATACCAGAGCAGGGGCTGAGCAAAGGGTACCCCAAAGCCCTGAACGGAGAGTTTGCAAGGCAGCTGTCATATCATGCACAGACAGGGCCATGGATAGGTGGTTGGGTACCCAGCCAGGCTGGCAGAGGCACTTCTGCTTCAGATTGGTAGCTTGTGGCCAGCATTGTGTTGGGCTTTTCTTGATGACCATCCCTGAAGGTGAATTCCTGGACTGTGCAAGATTTGAGCTCTGTTTTGTCCTCTGCCTCTGAGCAGGTGAATCCCCATCTCCCACTTCTAAGATGGAACTCTTCCTTACCCTGCTGAAGGCTACTCCCCCAGCCAAACTTGTCTTGCTTTACACAAATACTGCCATATTCCCTGTGGCCCACAGGAAAAAAAAAGCAAGTTCCTAGGGTGAGGATTAAGATCTTCTATCCAAGGTAAAGAGGAGTGGGGTTGCTTTCATTCTCTGTTCCTGCAGACGGTCACTTACTTTATCTTGAGTATTTACAAAAACAAGGGCTGGAGTCCCATTTCTGCACTGTCACTGGCCTGGGAATGTGAAGGTTTTCCCTGCTGAGAGATGCAGCTTTAAGAGATGATGGGGGAGCTCAGCCTGTTGGAAAGCTTGTGCTGAGCTCCCAGGGATTGGGGATAGTATCCAGACCACCCCCATCCAGCAGGGGTGTCCTCTGAAGTACAACAGTGTCAGATGAAAAGGGAAAGGCATTGCAGCACTTCCACTGGGGTCCACACGGCCCTCTCTTGATGCCTGAGGGCTGCCAGAGATGAATGTGCAAACTGTTGCTTTAAGGTGATTGGTATGAAATATAAAAGGATTAGTAAAATTATTTTGTAAGAGAAATTATTGTTGACTTTCAAAATGGTGGATTAAAATCATCAGCAAAAAGGCAAGGCTTGCCAGAGAGTGATGTTAACTGGATAAAACCATCACAAGACAAACAAGGTACAATTTAGAGAGCCCATGTGATGCCTAGGCAAGAGATCACACTGTCATGGGACAAAAAACAGTGGCTCTGTATCAATGGGTCACTTGATATGTCATTGAGCCACTCTGGTTTTCTTTGTGTACCTGTGGTTATTGCAGCCATCTGAGCTACCTGTGTAGGTAGTGTAAAACCATAATAGTGTTAACAACAATAGTTGAGATGTTGTTTTATGTGATGAAGGATGCACATAGCTCAGTGATCCTTACGTAGGTCATCATCTGATCGAACCATAGGTCTCTCTGTGTAAATTGATCCATAAATTCCAGATGCTGTATGCTAAGATTTGTTACTAAGACATGTCCCAATCCTGCAGGGTGAGAATGTACCCAGTGTGGCTATGTGCAAAGATGGCATGATTTTGGGAGCACAGATGCTGACCTTGCTGTGCCCAGGGAGGGAGAGGATCTCTGCTGTAGGCTGCACTAGAAACAAGTACAGTGGCCTTCTCTTCCCTGCCTTGTCTTTACTGGCAGTGTGAACTCATTCAGATTGTTTTCCCAGTTAAACCGAACAATAAGAATTAATATTAATAATAATCTAGAAGGATTGTAATTACTTCTCCTGCTCTTCCTCGAAGTTAGGAGTCTTGCTAGCCATGTTTACCTCAAAGCAATCAGATTTCTTTTTTGCACCTCAGTAAAAGTGCACAGACAACCACGTCTCTGTTCTGGCATGACAATGCAATGAGAAAATTGTATCTTTAAATACCAACTTAATCTAATCTGGGACAAAAACAATAAAAGGCTTTAATCATAATTGCATGGTGCCTGCAGGCTGTCACCAGAGGGCAGAGACAAGGTTGTTCATTGCCACGTGTGGATAGTTTAGAAATTAAATCCCCTTTTCACAAAGGCAATAAATTCTGTTCTCACTTGTGTCCTTTCCAAATATTTCAGCTCTGTAACCAGATAGCTCATTTCATCAGCATCTGTCAGAGACTTGCTCTTGCTTCTGTCAAGCTATGTACAAAGGGGCAAGGAGAAATGTCTTTATAAAACTACACACGCTTGACTTTGTAACATCACAACTTACATGTAACACTAGCTCTAAATATAAACAGGAGACTAACTTTTCCTTCACAGGGATTTTTCCACTGTTTTCTACTTGTGGTGTGCAGTCTCTGAGGATTCATCTCACCCTGGGTACCCACAGCAAGTACAGGGTGGGGGTTTTACTGGTAATGCATCTTTGAGCAAGAACTGCTCTCATACAGTATGTGTAGGAAACTGTGTTATGGTTTCAAATTAAAAGAATAAAGGTTTTAAATCCCAAACTAGTAAGGTACAATTTGTATACTGCCTACCCCATGTAGGAAAGGCAGATTCTAAGAACTTCTCTATTTTCCATTTCCTAAGTTGGAAAGACAGCAAAGATTTTGAGAGCATCAGTGGCAGCCTATGAATGCGTTTTTGTTCTGATGCATATAATGAGGTTTTTGGCACCAGAAAACCAGCTCAGCCTTAGACACTGAAGCAAGGCACACTAACCTTGAGGAACCCCACCCTGGCAAAGCCCTGGCTGCATCTGGTAGTCATTGACTTGAAATAGCTCTGTCAATGTTTCTGCTTGAGGACTGGCACATGGAAAATCCTAGTACAGAGGGAATGGGCAGAAGTGCCTCGGACTAATAGTTTTAAAGAGAAATGCCTTCCACCAAGGAATAGGTACTCTCTGGAGTAAGAGGCAGAAGTAGGAGGCTTGGAGTCCCTGGGTTTCCTGCAAATATCAGGGGCCTGATAGCAGCATGGGTACCTGGTGGTAGGGAGATGTGCTCAGCATTCTGCTTTTCTACAGTTGAACACCTCCTTACTGTGATCTACAAGTAACTTGGTTTTGTTTAGGAAGAGGTTTTTAAAAGTTTTGCAAATCTCCCTGGTTGTCTGGATAGTTAAACTGCAAACAAACATCTAAGTTCTTGCATCTTGGAGAGGCTGGAGGTCCTGGATGAGATAATGCCAGGCAGGAAACATGTATAAGAGACCAGGATTACATACAGGATCTCAGTGGTGCTCATAGCCTTGGAAGGAACAAGGCAGGCTGGCTCCTAGGGACAGCATGGGAGTAAAAGAGGAATTAATGAATCCTAGAGCACAGATTAATGTACATAATGTAATGTACATAATGTACATAATGTAATGTATCCTTTGTTTTAGCATAAAATAAAACACTCAGCTCTGTGTGTATTCCTGTCTGAAGAGGGAAAAAAGATTGGAAAAATCCACAGGTTAGAAAGGATTTCTCCTATGTCTGAACTCCAGTGATGCAGAAAGATGCTTGGATGCTATTTGCAGTGTATGAGGTTTGCAGTATTCCCAGATCTTAAAATCCACTGCTCTGCACAATAAAAACAAAGCAGCTAAACTGAAATAGGACAATGTCCTAAATGTGACACAGAGGTCTCATAGGAGGCTAAGTGGGTATGCAGCAAGCAGATTCAGCATCACCAATGACAACCATGTAGTTATAGCTCTGTGATCAGCTTTTCTTGACATCAAATTCCCTCTTGCTCCTGTCTCCTGCAGGTTTGATGATGAGCGAAGGCATCAGCGTGTGCAGAAGCTCAGCGCAGAGAGGAGCTTGGCTAGAAGGCACTGCAGCAAAAGAGCAAGAGAACTGTGGCTCTTTCAGCATGTCTGGTTTTAGGGAGCTACTGGTGCAGGATGTACTGAGAAGCTGAGAGGAAAGAGCAGTACTTGCACTCTTGCAATTCAGGTACTGATGTTTCCCTCTCCTTCCTCTCTCCACACTGCCGCTGGCCATGGCACTAATGCCATCACCAGAGGGTGTGTTTTTCCATGGACATCTCCTTGCTACCAGCTTCCAGATAACTCCATGGAAGGGAATTGCTCCAAGTAAGATGCAGAGGCTTGATCCTACTCTCTGCTTTCCATCAGTCCCATTGTTCAGATAGCTAATATGATGAGAGATCAAATACTTACATGTTTCTGATCTTAAATTTGTGATCAGGAATATAATAAAATATATATAGAATTTTACTCTTTCATCCATCCTCTTTTTTGGTCTCCTAAGGACTTAATCAGAATACAGTCTTTCCCCACCTTACATGAGGATATTTTATTCTTTAATTACAAAAATATTTATACACTAGCTCAGGCAATAGAACGAGGGAAGACACAAGAGTCTTGTTAAAGCATGTTACAAATATATTGTAGGGTAATGTTGTTTTGTCCTGCCAGCTAATGTTCAGACTCTACATTTATTTATTAATTTTTAAATCTTAAACCTTAAATTTTTGTAAGATAATCAGACTATATACTCTAATCATACATACATGCCCACAGTTTTAGATTATTTCATGGTCATGATATTTAATCACCTTAGAACGGAGGCAAGATAGTTTGACTGCAAGTGACTATTTACTTCAGTGCTCAGCCAGGCTTGCATTATTTCTCAGTGCATTTTTCATGCCAAATGTCTTGTGCTTAGATTTTGGATTATTGCAATGTCTGTAGTTTTTATCCCAAAATGCTATTTTGAACTGTCTCCCTTTAACTATACCTTAGTGCAGCTTTTGTTTGGGGAAAGCTATGTTACATAGAGCAGGGCTGATGATGAACTGCAAGGAGACTGAAGAATGCTGCTTATTTTGTTGTTGCTTATTTTAGCAGAACTGAGCCCAGTTTTTCTCCTCATGATTATAGAGACTGAATTTCTGCTCCCACACTCTTGGGACACCCAATGCTTCCAGAAAGTTGCTATCTGTCTTCTGAGGTGGATCCAGAGAGGTAGGCAGCAATGAAGTTGGTTTGTGCCAAGTACCACTAAACAACAAGGTTTGGTATTTATAATTGATCTGTTGGATCTGCTGTTCATCACTTCAGTGCAAGGGCTTAGCTGGAGTTAAACCTTCACTCAGCAAGTGTGGAAACACTTCTAATCAGAAGCAGGAGTCATTAGACCAGCTTGCCAGATCAGATTAGGAGCAGTTTATATGACTATTGTAAGTATCATAAAGTGCCTGGACATGGGAAACATCACTATATAAACAGGATACCCCTGATTTTTTTATTATTTTGGCCTGCAACAGTGAAAAGCATTTGAAAGCCCAGATCCTTTGTAGTGCTGAATATCCTCAACTCCAGTTGCACTCCCTGAAAGCCAACATGCTCAGTGCCTCCCCAGGAGGTTCATCTGTGGGGTAAGAGCCCCACACTGCTTTCTCTGCCAGTGAGAAGCCACTACCACCCCAAGGATGGAAATTAAAAGAGCAACCTAACTCCATCAAGAACAGCAAGACATTCCTTGTATGTGAAGTTACTTCATATTCAAGATTTCTACACAGCTGTGCTGCCACTTACAGAAACTTGTTTTCACAGCTTAAATGCATTAACTCCTACTGAACCTCAGATCTCTATGTAGGGTTTGACATGTCTTCAGGAAATCTTCAGGACCCACACAGGAATATATGTGAACTAAGCAGTGACAGGAAGAAAAAAAGCCACTCCTTGAAATTAAAAAATAACTGAATTTAGATCAAACACATGGAAAATCTGACTTTTGCCCTAGAAGGTTAATCACTATTTGGAATTTTTTGCCGTGGGAGATTCCTTGTGTGATTGTTGAAATGCGAGATCAAAACCTAACATCATCTTTTGAGTGCCAGTGTCGCGCCTGGATAAAAACAAGCTAGATCAGCCCTAATGATATTTGCTCCCAGACATGCTGCTGAAGCTCTGGCTACATTTGGGATAGGAAGGAATTTCCTCATGTGGCGAACTGGCAAAACCTTGGAGTTTGTCTTGTTCTTGTGCATTGCTCAAGGACCATTTTTTGGAGTCTTGTTTCACATTCTTTGACTTTCTGCAGCCTTGTGATCAGAGCTGAATACTCGCCTTTTCCCGTCACTGAGCCCTGCTTTGTTTCTAACTGTTTCCCCTGCTTTACTAAACAGGTATGGATGGATCTGATTGTTCTGCTTTACAGAGACACTCTAGCAACGGCAAAAATAATCTACATTATTGCCTATCTGGAAATAAACTGGAGAGAAAGGAAGAGGGCAAAGAGAATAATAAGCTGCACAGTCAGCTGCAGCCTTTGACTTCATTCTCTGGAAAACAAATGAATTGCAGGATGCTCTAGTGTGCAGAAGTATGGTCTTCTGCACCATGGTATTGGGGCAGCACTACATGTAAGGAGCAACCTTCTGCTTTTGTGTGTGACTAAATCATTGCCAGGCCTGTGAAACTAAGGAAATATATGCTAAACCTTACAGTTAATGACAAAATTCCTTTATTATTCCCTTGCTGTTACATTGATAAAAATTGTCTGTAAGTCTGAGAGGTACTTACAGCGCACTTGATTATTCTTTTTATTTTAGGCACGTTACTTCCAGGCCTTTATGAACAGCCCTAGTGCTTTCTTTCAGTGTTCTTAGCAACCTGCATATACTTCAGCCTGGCTCGAAGCCAACATGAGACTTGGTACTGGACTCACTGAGAGCGAGCTTTTACTTGGGTCGAGTAGAGCTGACAACTCGACCCAACAACAGCTATGTGGGCCCATGTTTCCCTAGCTGTTTTTCTCTTCTACAGAAGTAAGCTTATTTTAAATAGTAGTCTCTGGCTTGTTGTACACCTCTTTCACAATCCTGGTGGTGATTTGGTAGGTGACTTGAAACCTACCAAAATTAGACAGCTATGTGAAGCTTGTCTTATGAGCACGTGAGCATGTGAGAAAAGTGAAAATTGGAGCCCAAAGAGAAGGGTAAATTGAGTAATTCCTCCCAAAGCGATATTCACTTCAGCATGTTGTGATAGTAAGCAACATTTACATTAGTTTAACACCTAATTCTGTTAGTTACAGTTACACTGAGGGGTGTGGGGGGAGTTTTCCCAGATAGGGCACTGCCGTCCTCCCTTCCCTCTGTTGCCTTGGCCGTGCATGTTTGAGTTTAATATCTTTGTTGTTCATGGGCCACCTCGTGGATCAGAGGCTGATGAGGATGCCAGTGCAAGACAGTAGCCCCCACACACATCCAACAGGCACGACCGCAACTATGCCACCAACAAAGTGCTCATTGCTGCTGTCGGCTCCACCATCACCTGGCAGGGAAAGCTTAAAGGGCTCTTTTACAGGGCTCAGCTGATCATACCAAAATCCCTTTCACTTAGCTCTGTCCTGCTGCTGCTGCTGAAGTCAGTAGCACAAGTGCTTTGCCTTCAGTCTTGCTGGAGTATGTCCTGCTTGGTCAAAAAAAAGTGTAGGCTGTGATGGTGCATAAGAGGCAAGTGGAGAGGCAGGAGCTACTGCTCCTTTCATTGTTGTTGTATTATTGCTCATCATTTATCATAACTGCTGTTTCACTGTTAATTGCTGTTCATCTGAGGAATGCGCATGGAGCGCATTTCCTATTTGAAACAGAGAGAGAGGGAGCATCTCAAAAAACCCCTGAGGATTTTTGAGATCACAAACCTCAGAAAGATAACAAAATTAGCACACATAATTCCCCTTGATTTTTTTTATGCCTGCAGACAAGGTTAGCAGCAATCCTTGTTTCTGAGAGCCTGCTTTGTCTCCTCTACCAAGGAACCTGGAATGGTATGTATTAGGTCTGATTTATTATTGTATATCTTGTTTTTCTTATGGAAAAGGTGGTGAAATTAGAAATTATTTACATGAAAACATCATAAATTACAAAGACTGGATACTGAGGGAAATTAATAAAAAACAACTTCTTTTTCTTCATCGTTAACTAGAAGTGTGACCTGAAGACTGTCCCTAGCTGACTCCTTTTTAATACATCTCCCCTGTAACTTGAGTTGGGTGGATGGCTTAGGCAGCTCCCTTGTGAGGTGAACAGTGAAGCCCAAGCTCGGTGAAACTGCACAGTGTGGTCTCTGAGTATGGTCTGTAATACAGAGTTGGTGGCTGAGCCACACTGTCTGTCCTCTTGAGTTATGGTAACTCAAGCAATTCTGACCTTTTCCTAGATGCCAGCTCTCATCTATTCCTGGAATTAAATTCTAGACTAGTAGCATACACTTCAATATAAAAACATCTATTTGATCTCCAGTTTTTTTCATTCTCATAAAGACATGTGAATTTCTCTAATTTCTGTTGATTTTTCCCATGCACCCCCTGCTTCTCCCACACATTCTGACTTGTGACAGAGGCACTTCTGTGATGAAAGAAAGTAGGACCTCTTCATGGGAAAAGGCAGGCATGATCTGGATGCTTCAGAGGATCATCTGGTAAGTAGCTTGTCTTTATTGTCTCACAGTATGAACATGCATCCCTGTCCTTGTTAATCTGGTTGATTCAAGAGTTAGGAATGGGGTGCAATGATATCGATGGGTTATCCCTAGGGCTGAAGAATGAGACTACCCATTACTTATATTTGAAAATCTCAGTTACTTATGTTCTTAGCAAAAGCTCCTAATTTTCTCAGCTATTTCTGTATACTCAGCATAAAAGGATTGCATAATGGACCCAGTGACTCCCACAACTATTGTTTACATCTGTCAGCTAATCCTTTCTGTGAGTCAGGCGTGCCTACTGGGTTGGGCACTTGATTTGGATTAGAAACTCATTATTATGATGATGCATATTGCTGAGCTGCCTGGAGGCCTCAGCAGGATTATGGCCACATTGTGCTAGGCAGCATGCAAACCTATAGCTCGTAGCCTACTGTTAGAGCACCTTCACTCTAGTTCTGGATTTGACCCTATTTCTCCTCATGGCCCTTGGGGTAAGATATCTAATCCTGTTCTGTTTCCATATCTTTTCAGGGGAGATGATAATTCATTTCCTACTATCAGTCAATGCCTGTAACCACCTGCTTTTGGAGGAGAATGCCAGGATGATGTCACCCAAAGGCCACAGGGAAATACTGCAGCGCAAGTGGGAAATAGCATTTCCCCTGTTCAAGTGCTTCAGTGAAATGGGTTTTGCAATGGGAATTTGTGCCTTTTCCAGCAGTGCTGCTGCACCTAGAGAATATGCAAGATGAAAACCACAGCAAGTCTTGAGTTGCACCAAGGCTGTTGGCAGCTGTGGAGCTGCTCGCTGAGCCGGGGCACAGTAAGTGCTGTTACAGTCTCCCTTCTCCCCTCGCTGGGCTCCACGTGGCCCTTGTTGGATAGCAGGCAGACTTCTCCTCCCTATCCTTTCAGGGTCTAGGTGTTCCCACTGCTGCTGTGCCAGGTGTCAGAACACCCTGTGTGTACTCCATCTCTGCACTGCCATGGCCACACATCTGTGTCTGCAGTTCAGCCTGAGCCTTGCTTATGCCTGCCATTCAGTCACTGGCGGCTACAGCCCTACGATATCGCTCAAGCGTGAACCTTGAGAGGGATCAGCTGTCTTTCCTTATAGTTTCAGGTTGGGGCGAACTGGACTGGATTTTATCACCCCATAGAAGTGGTGCTACTTCTTGTCAGTCCTGGGTGCTTTGCTGAGGTGGCCATACAAATAGCTTGGGACAATGGAGCTGAGTCACTTACAGATGAGCCCTTTGAGGGTTGCCTGCTACCCCATTTCCCTTGCTGGGAATAGTGCTGGTCAGTGGGGCTACACTGCAAGATGCTCCTAAAGAGGAACAAAGATGTTTGAGGCATTTTTCAAAGACAACAGCATTCCTCAAATAGAGGAGCAAGTCTGGTGCTTGCTGAGGAACTCTTGAACAGCTTCAGCTTCCTTTCCCTCTTTTCTAAGCCTGGATCCTTTCTCTAGAAGTTAATAACAATGTGCTGGCATTGTCAGAGCCATCACAGGCTGGAGCTGGCACTCACTGGGTTATCTGGTGTTGTGAACTTTTTTATCTCATGGGAAATTTGAGACTTTAACACTTATTATTATGTACCTCCTTATGTGAAACTGCCCGGTCTGAATCACTTTTGATAAACTATCAGTAGGAGTCTCAACTATAGTTAAGCTCTAATCAGTTTAATTAAAGTAGATCACTGGATAGAGAACCTCTGTGAAATGCTCCCATAGAGTAGAAAGCTACATTGTGAGTGTTCCCCTGAGTAATCACCAGAGGCTGCTATCAGCAATGTAATCAGAAATGACTGAAAAGCTTAACCTGAAAGTCAGACATCAACACGTGGCAAAGAACAGATGAGACAAGAGTTACCGAGGACTAATCGCATCCACTATATTGTGAAAGTAACTGAAAAGTAAATAGAGAAGGCACTGTAAGGTGGTCCTAGGCACAGGTCTGTAGGAAACTGGGCTTCATTAGGTTTTTCTGTACAATATGGTTAAGGTTTTTAGATATTAGTTCTATGCTATTATAGGCACAAGGTCAGTCAGTTAGTAAAAACTTTGTTAACCAAAGCAAAATTATATTTGAAGACTTTCTGTAGCTATTCCATTCTACTTCTGTCCTGCAGTAGCTTTTGAGGATGTAGTACCACATGAATGAGGGTGGATATGAGAAGCTGGAAAGAGACAGCGGGGAGAAGAAACCAGTTAGGGTCAGCATGGAGTTTACTTCTTGCTTCTCTTACACTGGTGTTTTAATGGTGCTGGTCACAGTGGTACGGACTATACCAGGTCACCTTTGGGGACCCAAACACATTTGATAGATTGATTTTCTATCTTCTATAGTTTTCATTTTGTCTTCACAAATTAGTGTTTATAGAAACTAACCAGAGATTCGATTAGTGCATTGCTCCCATGGGATGCAGACTTCAGGGCTTAGGCAATGCTCTGTGGCTAACAAGAGCCAACAAGTTATACCTGAGTCATTCCCGTGGGAGAAACATGTCCTTGACCGATGACGACAGAAGCCAGCCAAGCATCCTCACGGGAGATGACAAGTGTCGACACAAGCACAGTCATCTCCCATTGTGTTTAACCAAGCAGAACTTGCAGTGGAAAAGCCTCAACTGAGGGGATCAATCTTAACATTTCTCCTAGTGGTCATATCAGGCTGCCAATGAGATTAGAAGGATGACACTTAATGTAGCCTTTTGGTAGCCGAGCAAGACTTATATTCTTAGCTTAAGTTTCTCAGGAAAAGCTTCTTTTATTTAGCATTTATCACTTTGATAGTGATGTTTTATTACATTGATAGCCATCCCAAAAAAATGTTTTAATGTCCTTACCTGTTTCATACATAAACATATTCCCAGAACAAGACTGGAGACAAACTGAGTTATGCCTACTTAGTTACGCTGACATAAACTTAGTGCAGCTTCCTTTTTGACCAACAAAACAGGACCTATTTTGCTTTCTGAAATGCTGTGTTTCTTTCTTCTGGAAGCATATGGTGACCACAGATCTGTGGACTTTACTCAGGAGAAGCTCTTGGTAAGCCTAGCAGGATCTCTGGTTTGACCAAGAAATTCCAAATTTGATCATGTAGGGTAAAACACACTGCATTTCCTCAAACGTGTTTGGTCCGCTCCCTTCCCTCCCGGATGAGCCAAGCCAGACACATTCCTTCTAGGTGAAATAGCCTTTTGTAAACTTTGGGGTTTTGCCCCACAAGATTCTCAGGTATACAACAGGATAATGCAGTGTAAGCACCCTAACGGTGCCTGTAACGTGCAGTATGCAGAAGAGTCTCGGGGTGTTGTACAATGAAATTCTACAATAATCTTAGTAACAAAGAGCAATTAAGAGCAGTAGTTAACCTATATTTTTCTACCCTACTTTAGGTGTCAACTTACGCCCAGGATTGCAAATACTAGTTGGAAGTGCATCACACTGTCCAGAGGCATAATTACAAAAAGCTGTAGTTGTCTTTATCACAAAGTTTTAATTAGCAGGACACATTAAATAACCAGCTGATACAGATCTTAATGAATCATTTATAGGCCTACATCTAAGATAATTATATGTAGCTGGTCACACATAATCACTCACATACTTCTGGGCTCATGTGAAATGGAATATGCATTGTCCTCATGTGAGGTAAAGGTGAAAGGGACAAAGACAAAACTGGGGCAACAGCCTACTTTATCCAAACAGCTTGTGCCTGGACCATTGCTGACAAGACTGAGAAGGAAATACAGATTCTTAGCTTCAAAAAAAATCCACCTTGAAGAAAGGCAGGAGCTCTGAGTTCTTGAATTGTTGACTAGTTTTGGTTTTGTGTTTTTAAATCAAGGTGGTTGTCCCAGCTGGGCCCTTTATGTGGTGCTGCTCAGGAATGAGAAGAGGACAGATCCACACTGTGTCGAGGACATGGTTTCTAGGGCAAGCTGGGACTGGTGTCTGCAAGCCATGTCATGCTGTGGCTCCCTGGCAGCCTAATCTGCCCTAGATGTGTTCCTTTTTTCTCCAGCTGCACTGCCTGCCCTGGAGCATGGAGAAGCTCCTCCAGACCAATCACCAATCCTCCAGACCTGACCCCAGCAGCCAGGTCTCTGGTTTTACCAGCTTTCTTGCTGCTTAGCATGTCTAGATGAAAAAGTGGGAAACACGCCTAAACATCCAATTGCTCCAGGGCTAATTTTTGCTCTGAGATTTTCATGGCGTTTGTTTGTGACTGCTCCTTGATAACAAAAAAGAAGTATATGTTGCCTATGCGGCCAAGTGAAGGAGGCATGGGAGCAGCTGGCTGTGAATTTGTCACTGCTGATTTCTGTAGAGCTTGGTAAGCTTATGCACATAGCATGGTTAAAGACACATAAACAAAGAAAATTGTGGCGTAAGAGGTGTAACACACCCCTCTTCCTCCCTTTTACCTAGAAGATGCAGCCGGTCATAGGCAGGTTGCTCTCCTTAATCAGACCCAGTGGCAGGATAGTTAACTGATGGAGCATTGCTCATGAAACTTGTTATTAGGGGAAGTTTGCCAGGCTCTGGGATGCATATATGGGGCATGGTGCCAGTCCTGTGTACTTCAGCAGGTTTATCCCTCTCATCTGCTGTGCTGAGCTCTCTCGTGTACTTGCTTCTCCTCTCCCTGCCCCGTGGGCTGCCTTGGTATCCATCTCAAGTCCTTGAACAACTTCGAGATGTTGGTTTCTTCTCTTGGTTTTTATCAAATAGTACTTCAGTGGCAGATTGTATGTAATACACTATACTCAAAGCCACTCCTGAAAAAACCCCCAAACTTCCTGCACTAAGTAGACATATTTGTCCATGGTCTTTCTTGCCATGTCTGACTTGGCTTACTCTGCTTAGTTGAAGCTCCAGTTGAAGCAAAGCCTGTGTTTGTCTGATTGCAAGGCAAAACCTAGCAATAAACAAACCATTGCAAATGTATATTTGAAAAGATTAGAAGAAAAGTATTACCAGCCCATGCAATATTGTAATCCAAAGTACTTTAAAAGCAGCATTGAATAATTTTCTCAGTTATGCACAAAGTCTGCTTTTAACAGGTTTCCCTGGTTCCCTAGCATCAGAGAAACTCTGCTGATCTCTGCAAAACTTCTTTCAGTTTAAGTACAGAGTTCCCCTTAAAATTAGAGGGCTTTTAAGAGTTAATATGTTAATCTCCTGATGCACCACAGCAGGCGTCTGGAATACATCTTACTAGACTGTTTACACTGTGCTTCCTTTCAGGGTGGTTAGAGGCAAGGGAGCACTTGTGGCAAGAACTGATGTGGTGAAGGTTTTGACAGCATCTTTCCACACCTAGTTGTTGCCTTTGTGGAGGAGGGAGGAGCAGAGGCTTCCAGTATGGCTCTCAGTATTGCTTCTCAGCTACTTCCCATCAGGGGAGGAGTCTGTTGCAGAGCAGAGTGTGAGCCCACGCTCAGTTTTACACAGCATGTCCAAGGTGGCGGAGGTTTCCTTTGCTGCCTTCTCCTGGAAGAAAATAAGAAACCTGGTGAAAGAGGTTTACTTCTTCTCTCTGAGGCAGAATATAATTTGTATGAGGTTCAACTCTCTGAGCCTAGAGGCACCTATACCAGAGAAGCCTGCCACATGCTCCATCCAACAGGGCAGCTGCTGGGAATGCTCTCAGTGTCATGTCTGACAGCAGCCTACGTGCTAAAGCTGACAGTCACTCTGGACGGATGGTTGTAATAACTTTGTGCTTTCTGGCTGTCACTGTTTTTATCCTCCCAACCCCTCCGGGAGGTAGGGAAGTGCCGTTAGTCATTTTATGGGGAGAAATTGAGCCGTGGAGTGATGAGGCCACACAGAGAGTCAGCGGCAGAGCCACTCTGCTATCAGACCCTCCTGTCCTTCCTTATCAGCTCTGCCTGATCTGTGTGCATAAGTAGGATATGTGGAAATGGCTCCTGAGTGACTGTGAAGAGTGGGAAGGGGCCAGGGAAATGGGATGAGCAGTGCCTGCTCCTGACACCAAAACTGGGCTGCCTGAAAGCCCTCGGTACACTGAAAGATGACATATTTGCTCCAGGACTATGTTTTCAGTGGAACAGATTTTTTGCCAGTTCTCTTGTTAGACTTTCAGTATTGGTTTTCCAGCCACTGCCAACTCTGTCTGGGCACAGGTCCATGTTTATTCTAGATCCACAGCCAGAAATATGGTGATCTCTGGTTCATGCTAGTGTGTGGTTGTGCTGAATGCATCAAAATGCGTCATCAAGAGTCACCAGCTACATAAAGTATGAGCTGTGGCAGGGAAATCAGAGAGTATATAACACAATATTGAGGAGAGTAAGAGCACTAGAAGCTAGAAACTCACTTCAAACACTCTGAATTTTAAAATCACTGTATCAGAAGGACACTTCTTAAAGTAAAATGCCTTTCTGTGTGTGTGTGTGTGCTGTGTTTTGATTTCTGAGCTGGATCAGAAGTACAGTTTATTTTACCAAAGCCAGTGGTACCAATTACAGCCTGAGATTTTCAGAGTGGCACACAGGACTCAACCGCACATCTTCCATTAATTATCTCTTGGCCAAGTTAACTCTGCACAAGTAATATGTCACAAGCTTTTTTTCTGTCATTAAAATCAGCAGATATGACCTTGATCCTTGCTGGGAGCACATCTTTTCAGTAAGAAGATGCTGTTTTATCGCAGGCACTTTTCAAAGAATGCCATTTTAATGTCAGGTTGTGCTGAAGGAGAGTCCAGCTCCTGCCTTTTCAACCTCCTGAAGCAGGAAAGAACTAAGAGCCTGCACTAGCCCTCTTATCAGTTCAGAACCTGGACTTAGGATGTCTTTGCTGACCTTCTCCTCCTCTTGGTACAACAAAGAAATTACCTTAGTTTCAAAAATCTGACAGGTAGGTACAGCTGGTAGGTATTAGCACTTCAGTTGTATATTGATGGAAGGCAGATAATTTGGCAGCTGTGGTTTTACTTGCTCGACTCCCTGGTGTATATGTTCAAAAAGTTCTAGGAGCAAGTACCAAATCCAGTATTTTGGCCTCCATGGTAAGGCAGCTTCGCCCTGGAAAAGGGTGTCGTTTGCCCCTGCGGCCACAGTATGGGATCAGAGTGTTGAACAAGGACTTGCCACTGTTGCCCACCTTCAGAAATTGTTTCAGCTTTTGATGATCCTTTTCCCTCTCACATCCTTCCATATAAACTTGCGGGGCCAACAGGCATCTATTTCCAGTGCCCACCTCTATGCATTAAAAACTAACAATGCATTAACTGCTAGTAATGACAGTTTGTGCAGCAGCTTGCTCCACCACAGTTTGATTCTGAGAAGGAGAAATAAAAAATGCTCTGTTTGGAATAAACATATGTGAGGTTGCCATTTTAAAAAGAAAAGGTGGAAAAACCCCATCCACTGGTGTTGGCCATATCCTTCTCTTACCCTTCACAAAAAGCAGTGCTGACAGAGTGCAGTGTCAAATAGATGTGTGCATCCCTCAGTCCATCTGGCTGTCCAGTGCCTCTGAAGACAACAGCTGGCCTGAAAGTGGGAAGGAGGTAACCTGCTGAGTGAAGGTGTCCAGATAATAAATTAGCCCCCAAAAAACCTGAAAACAAGAAAGAAATTACACTGTCCAAAAATATAAGATAAAGGGGAGAGAATTGCACCATGTTAAGCAGCCCCTTCTTTGTGCAATTATCTCTAGGCATCAGCAGCAACACAGCAGGTTTTCACCATCTCCTGGGTGGTGCTCCAGCAGGATGGACATGGAGACTGTGAAGCAGTGAGAAATACCTGAGCCTCAGCATTTTAGAGGTGATTGTACCTGTGTGGGTTTGTCCTAACAGACACCAGCTGGAGAAGGTGCCACGTGGCTCGGGTGGGGTCTGCAATCCTGTTGGGATGCTGTGCTAATTCAGGCAATATTGGTGGAAGGCTGCAGTTAGAATTTCTTTTTGTGAATACCAATGGGTTTATTATTTTATTTTTATTATTATTATTATTGGAATAGACACTGAGAAAGTCTGTTGGTTTTTTTTTTACAGCAGCTATTCTGAGACTATGGAAAAGTTGACTTGGAATATTTGCTCCCCTGGCTGTGCAGGCACTGACGTGGACCTTACCCAAGAAGAGCTTCATGCAGAGGCCAGCTGAAGTCAGAGTAGCTGTGTGTAAGTGTGGAGTTTCTTCCTCTCCTGGAGTCACAGTAAGATCAGAGGTGGAATTGTGTGCCAGTGCCTGCAACCTATAAACATGCCTTGGACCATTGTGTGTATCTGTGTGGCACAGGGGCTCTGAATTGTTTTCAGCACAGAGGATCTCTATCCCTACACTCATCCACAGCTACAGGCACAGAAAAACTGTCAATATTTTGGATTGACAAAACTGCAGAAGCCAAAAGCTTCTGTTTCAAGGCTGTCAAGGATGCATTTTGCACTTCCTCCACATGCTACAGAGCCTTTCCTAGAAGGGCTCTGTGATCTGGCTGCAGCAACGCTCTGGGACTGGTTTCCCACTCGATGCCACAGGCATAAATGTGAGTGCAGATGAGCAAAGGCTGATAATGTCTTAACTAAACCCACAGGTGAAGAAATAACTATTTGACAGGAGTGTCTTAAATCAGAATACAGTAAATATTCTGGTGAGGTGAAACACTACAGCAGTGGGAACTGTATACATTTGCTGTATCCAGTGAGAATTACAAGAAAGTAAAGATTTGGGGAATAAGAGGAAACTGTTTTTAAGCTAATTTCTAATAAAGTAAGGCTTATGCAGTCATATGATCTGTCTCTCTGTGCCCGCTTATACCCTCCCTCTTCTCCTCACTAACTTTTGCCTCCATTAGGGTCACTGTTCACTTTCAAAGACAGCAATAATCCTACCAGGTCTGTAAACACCAGCAGTGCATGTGGGGAGAGATTTGGGGAAATGCTGCCTATGGATGGTCAGCATTCCAAGTTCTGCTAGAGCCGGTCCTGGCCACAGCCGACCTCCCTTCAGTTGCCCCAGCTGCTGGCTGATATAAGGGCTGATATAAGCTTCCAGTGATGGTTTTCTACCTTTTCCCAGGGGAATAACCTCTGGTTTTCTCTGCTTCCTTGTGAATCATAGAATAATCTTCAAAGTCTAAGACATAGGTTGGTTTCATAGATAACTTCCAGGCTTATCTTAGTGTCTGTTTTAATCCAGGGGAAATATTGGTAGAGTCTGAGGCTGACGTGGTCTCGCCTGGCTCTCATGCTCTCAGGAAACCAGTTATCAGACAGAATTTTAATGTCTCTTATAGGTCATATGAAAGACTAGAGATATCAGAGGGAATTCTTAAGTGGACTTGTTTTGAGTTTTACACTGTGTATTTTTTTGCCTGCTTTAGAAATGTAAGCCCTTGCATGCTGCAAACCAGTTTGGCTGATGGATGCTATAGGAAGATTGTGCTGGGACAAGCTGCCTCCATTGCTGTTTCTTCCCAAGGGGTGGGTTTGCATTTGCTGCCTGTGCCATTAACCTGACTCACGGGTTGTGCCCCTTTTCTGTGAAGGAAAGGGCTGCACATGGCACTCACTACCCCTTGTCCTCCCGGATGGAGCCGTCTCTGGATTTCTGGCTTAAAAGCCAAGTGCTGGCAAGGGGACAGAGGAAGGTCAATGATTAGTAAGGGGATAAGTAAGACAGTAGCTTAAAGTAAAGCTCCAGAGAGCTCACAGTTACCATTATGAGGGACAAGCAGTGATGTCTTATTGACATTTCTCATTAGAAATTGCTGGGAGCTACTGGACTGGACAGTCTCTTCAAATGCCAGCAACCCTGGGGGAGCTGGATGTAAATGTTGTAATTGATATAAGGATGGAAGCTGCTCCACTGCAAAGTGACATTTCAGATATTGTGGGAATGGATGATCTGAAACATCCTCAGTGAGATCTGTTTCCCTCAACTCCTTTGACTCCTGTCAGAGGTGCATGTTCGAGCTTTTCTCTGGGCAGATGGCTTCTGCAAATAGAACTGGCTTTGAAATATAAAGTTTTGCTGAATTCATTATATGCCTTCTGACTTCAAAGCTTTGTACTTTCCTCTTTAGTTTTAAATAGAGTCACTTGGCTGCCTTCAGGACTGCTACATTTGAGGCGGGTGCTGCAGTGGATGTCACTGGTGAAGCACAGCAGCAGTGGTTGGTTATTCAGCGTCCTGAGCAACTGTGTGCCTGTCCAGGCCTGCATCTCACCTCTGCCCATATCCAGCCAGGAGGTACGTGATTCCTAAAGCTACATGGGTCTTAGGGAGCCCTCCCTTTCTGGGACTTTCTTGTTTTGCCCATTCCTCAAGGAGAGGGGTGGCTGCACTAGCCTGACCCTGCACCTCCATCTCTCTCAGGGTGCAGGGCGCTGTGCAAGGAGGAGGATGAGATGAAGTGGGGGCAGTGTTTGCAACAGCAATTGTTCTGCCCAGATGGGCATAAATTCTCTTCATTGAGGATTTCACAAGAAGTTGCTCTCCAAGAAGGGAGGATCTTTATGAATTAATCTTTATAGAACCTTATATTGAATTGACCTGGAGCGTGATGGTTTTCCACCTCAGATCAGCAAGTGGATACCACTAGTCAGAAATTACTGCAAGTATAAAGTGGTCATCATGACTTTGCTTTCACTATATGTACTTCACTTCAACTGAAGTGATGAGTTTTGGGTGTCACGTCTCATTTATACTTTTGAGAAGTATTGGAGCCACTCAAAGGGATACAAATGGGAAAACTTTCTCTTTGTATCCGTTTGCTACACAGAGAGATGACATTTTGATGGCCAAAGGTTTTCTGGGAAAGAAATGTTACTTTGGAAACTGAAATGTCAGCTTAGTCAAATTGTTCATAAGCACAAAAGGGGGGAGAAACAAGCACCCAAACTTCAAAGCAGCTGAACCATTCTTTTCAACACCTTCTGACTTGCCACAACTTTATATCAAAATTTTTCAGGTTCAGTTTGAGTTTTAAGCACTCAAAGCCAAAATGTTCAGACAATTCAAAATGTTTGCTTCACCCACAAACTACTTTTCTCATAATTTTTTTTTTAGAGCTAGCATCAAACTAAAAATCTATTAATCACCTGCTCTGGTTGACCAAGTTGAAGACAAAACTTTCTAAACTGAAAAATGTTTAAGCAGAAAAAAAAGTTCTTCATCAGAACCTCATCTCTCAGCAGCTGGATCCTTTGCGGATGATCTAAAAGAGCAGGGTATTACAACTTTCACCATTCCTCCATATACTCTTGAACTGAGAAGCTTTTGTGGCCTTTTTGTCTTATCATCAGTATGTTATAAAAAATGTCAACTCTTTCAAAACCTTTATTGTTTTATTGGAAGGATTATACTAAATTTCAGCCCTGGAGTCAGTTTATGTGTGGCTTGATCATCCGTTCCTCCTTTCATACAGATGCTATCAACATGGACAGCAGAGCTGCCCTGTCACACAGGATTAATGGCAGAGTGTGGTGTTGCTTGTGGAACAGTAATATCATACCATATGAACAAACACCAAAATTGGAATAATTTTTCTAAATGTTTCAGCATTCTAAGTACAAAGTAATAACCCTGTCACGAACAACACGAACAATATTTACTGCTCTCTCTTCTGGCTGTGATGGAATTAGTGGCAGTCTCCTGGGAAGAATTGCAGGTATGCCAGTGGTAGAAACACAGCATGTGGTTGTCTTAAAGCAAAAAGCAAACAATTCCTTTGGTCACAGTACAGGGAGAGAAACTTAATACTGCTTGGGAAATCAGTACTGCTTTGAATATAGCATTTGTTTTGGTTTCCTCATGAGAAGGATAATGCAAAAATGGGAGATATATATATATATGTATGCATATGTATTTGTATAACAGACAAAGTATGTTGTAGAATCGAGTAGAAGATGAAAATCAGTCTGTGACATCTAGAACTAGGGCAGGAACAAACAGTGGACAGTGAGGAAAGTCTTACTGAGTACTCTCTGCCTTAATACAAAATCAAGGAGGAGCCTCATGAAGGATGAGGCATTACCAGGGTGTGGGGAGGTTATTCAGCCATTTTTCAAATTTGTTAAACTGTTTGCCTCTAGGTTTCCATGTGTGTTTGTTTTTAGAGACATCAGCCAAAAGACTTTTGATGCTGAGGAAATTGTAAAAATCTAGCTCTTCCTAGCTGCCCCAAGGTCACTGCTTACACTGTTTAAATTTTGGAACTGTCAGGTCAAGACACTTGCATAGAAAAAAATAGATGCGCAATTACACTGTTTATCCTATCTACTCAAAAACATGTGGAGCTCTAGTCATCTTTGAAATAAAATCTTCCTCCACAACATATTGCTGCCCAGTAGCATGTGTTACAGAGCATATTTAAGACTTCTTTGGAAGAAGCCAAGATCAGACACTGCCAGAAATCAGATATTCAATTAAACGGTCTCGTGCTTCAAGCCAGTATGACAAGAGTACCTCTTCGTGAAAAAACTGCTGCTGTGGGAACAACTGGGAATAAATTATTACGGAGAGAAAATTTTTACATTAGCAATGTGGTCACTTGCACATACATAATGTGTGGATTCTAAAAGCACAGCCGTGAATGTGTGCAATGTTTCCCTTGAACACTCCTCTCTTCCAGCCTCCAACCATGATCTAGCCTGACCTGGGAAAATCAGAGGAGATGCAAAAAGTGGATGTATTGAGAGGACAGCTTTGCAAAAAGCAGCTGTGCTCCAGCTATGGCTTTCCAAGGAGCAGTTGTGCTGGAGCTATGGCTTTGAGTGTTGTTTTCGACAACAACGCAGGTTTGTGCCTTCGCTGCTTCTCCACCCTTCTCCTCATGTAGCTATACCCACAGCTGACCCAGCACTGAACTGTATCACGGAGCAGAGCTCATGCCCTGCCCTTCCTCTTTTGCTTTCTCAGAGTTGTTTTGCCCACCAGCTCAGCTTCCTGGTGCCATCTGTGGTGCAACCAGTGTCCCCAGTGTGGCTGGGGATTACTGTGCTGGGGCAGGGACATACCCCAGGGAACAGAACATTTTCTGTGCCTGCGGGTGGATGTGTGAAGCACTGGTTATTTTATTTGCCTTTGGATCTAACTTTCTTGGTTTAGCTATTGTCAAACAACTGAAAGGACTGACATTAGCCGCCTGGTTCCCATTAGCAAAGCCACTTTTAAATCCTGTTGCAATCACTTTGTTTTCTAACATGTAACTAAAGGCCTTTTAACCACTTCTTTACATGACTTTCTGCAATCCCAGCCATGCAAACAGAAATCAGGCATATGCATCTTGCTGATACTGGTATTTTAAAAGCCTCTCCAAATACTTTTGCCAGTGACTGCAGAAAAGCTTTTATACCAGTAAGAATGTGTATATTGGGCTTTCTCACAGAAGCTGTGAGAGGGACACAATATGTGCTGCGGGATTATTCTACCAACTGAATAAATGTCATCTCTTTTCCAAATAAGAAACTTGGGCTATGGCAGGAGACTTGTTTCAGTGTTTAAATATATTCTACACATCCTAAGTAGGAACTTGGTGTCTTCATGGGGAGAGATGCTGGGATATATGCAGACAAAACACTCAAATTTTTTTTAATGTGGCAAGCTTTGACTGTCCAATATTGTGCATGCTTTTTCCTTGGATGAATTGCCTTTTTAAAAAAAACAGCAGCTGAGACCAAGGGGAAGATGTGAGGCCTTTACAAAATCTCAGGCTGGACCTCCGATTTTGAGCCACATGACTGAAACTCTGAATCCTGGACTTTTACCCCCCCACACCCTGTTGTTCTGGAGGATGATTGGGCTTTTTGAGATGATGGGTTATTGAAACCAAAAGCCTCACTGAGATACACAGTACTTCTGTCTGCTGGTATGTCATTGGGGCACTTTTCCTTCATAAGATGAGAATGTACCAGGAACAACAGGTTTCCACAAGAAATGCCCTGGGAAGGACTGTAATAACTACCTTGGCACTTAGGAACCAGCCTGTGGTAAGCTGTGAGTGTTCCCTGAAGTGCAATGTCGCGTAGACCCTGATGAGCTTGTCCTTCGAGACAGCTACCATGCCGACCTCGCTGTGCCTGGTGAAGTTACCACAGATGTGCTCTACAGATGGTGAGCCCAGGGAGTCCATCTCCTACATGCAGATCCGGATGCCTGAGCCAATGGGGCTGTGCAGCGAGTGCAACATCCTGTGATTGCAGAGGCTGTGCCGCAAGATTCTCCACTGGTCTCTTTATAGAAGAAAATATCCATATAAACCTACTCTTCTTCTTCCTCAGTGTAGGACTTCAAAAAAGGCAGAGTAGTGTCTGCCATCCCTCTAGCTCCATGCCTCCTGGGATGGGAGCTGGGCAGTGCAGGGTCATCGCAGATGCTGGTACTCACCACCTGGGGCGAGCCTGTGGCAACTGCTCTCTGCTCACCGGTGGGTGAAGCACGTCTGCTGCACACTCTTGTTAAAAATGCAAGAGTTGGGACATTGGAAGAATGAAATCAATGCATTTCTGTTTGAGTACAGTAAGTGTCTTTTGCTTCTGCGGGTAGCTCCTCTAAGGCTTTAATTGGCATTGACAGGTGATGACTGTGGTGTAGAGCGAGGGCCGGAAGCAGACAGTTTCTCAGCCACAAAGTAGTAAGTGGATTTGGACTGGCTTTTAGCACAGCAGAGAGTTAAGCTGGTTTCTCCTGAAGTTTTCCTAGAAAAACCTTGAATTCATTGTCCAGTTTGCCTCTTTGCTTGATGGAGTACAGAAGATGTTTGTTTGAGCTTGCATGGAGGTTAGTTTGAGATTTTTCTTTCCCATTGTCAGCAAACAGGACAGTGCTTTTGTTCCCAGACAATTTTTAATTTTTAAAACTGATGAGTGCCTCACTTTGACAGAGTGTTAAACATTTACATGTGCTGGTAGGGTGCCTTCTTCATATCAA
Source organism: Manacus vitellinus (assembly GCF_001715985.3). Lineage (NCBI taxonomy): Eukaryota > Metazoa > Chordata > Aves > Passeriformes > Pipridae > Manacus > Manacus vitellinus. The sequence continues at coordinate 13,474,981 of NW_021940682.1, forward strand.
ACTCAGATGGCTCATCTGCAAAAATAATCCCCAAAACAAACTGAAAACTATTCTCTTCATATGCAGAAAACTTGGTCAAAATAACTTTTTCCCTTCTGTGATCAAAGCAGAAACTATGTAGTTTGGTTTGTGCAGTGGGGTTAGATATTTTTTTCCTCCCTGTAACATAGCTTCAGACAGTTGTCAGCCAAGAGATATGTTTGGATTTTTCATTCTCATGTGGATTTGTGGGAACACATGCTAGGAGACCAGATCAACATTGTAATAGTGCCTGCATTGATCTAACACAGTGTTTATGTGGACTCCAGCCATCATTCATTTCTTCTCTAGCATACAGATGCTATAATGGATTATTTTGTGCAATAATCATGATAGTACTTAGCTGTTGTCTAGCATTTGCAAGGCATTTTATGAAGAAGGTCAATATAATTATCTCCATTTACAGCTGGAAAGCAAAGGCACAGAGACATGAAGCACCATGAGGTGTGAGGGTTCAGGGACTTCTTAACACTAAGCCAAAATTAAGATATGAACTCAGATGTAGGAGGTGGGTGGCCTGTCACCAACACTACAGAGCTTCTGTGCTTGGGGGTAACAAACTTCACCCGTTGTAAGTCTGTGGAGAGCTTATCTCACTGCATTAAACTCAGCTGAAGAAAATCACAGGATTAGTCTTTAAACCATCTGTGCTTACAAACTGGGCCCCACCTAACTTGTGCAGCATATGTTTAGCAGCCACTTTGGGCACTTTCCTGCACACAAGCCCTGCCTGCAGGGGACAGGAGCACAGGCAGAGCATGTCATTAGCTTTTCCCTTACACAGTTCTTGTAACTACAGGATAAAACTGTGTGCGCTTAACCCACACCTCCTCCCAGGCCCGGGGTAGACTCTGTCCTGTATTTACAGTCTCCTCCAAGCATCCAGCAGCTGCCAAGCACGAGCCCTTCCCAGGTTTCAGGTACTGGAAATGTTATTTTACCTTTGCAGCTGACAATACTGTATGCCTAGCGTTGAGGTATATCAAGATATGCAACAGAGAACTCTGAAAGGAGAAGAAGTTGCTTGTTTGGACAGGTATTTCAACAGGTTTCTAAATAAAATACAGGTAATTTGACAGCTTGTGATGTGAAGCAAAAACAGTTCCCAGCCTTTCCCCCTGCTTCTGCAGTGCTTGCCTCCTGAGCCTTTAGGCATCTGCAAGCACAAGAAATACTTGAAATTACAAAAATTGGAAGAGGCAGTTTGGTAGCTCATATTTCTTAAAGAACACAAACCTCCAGTAGGTAGCTGGCTGGATAAAGCATAATCCCTGTGGACAACATAAATAGTTTGTCTATTCCTCGTAATGGAATGGAAAGAGGGAGAGAGGGTGGAGAAAGAAAGAATTATGGGTCAGTTAGAGGGAGAGATTTCCCACAAACATTTTATGATTTGCTCACAGCTTCACCATGTGTGAAATCAGGAGTCTATAATAACTTCCCAATTCTGAAAATATAGCTATTCAGAAGCCACAGTGGGTTCACAGGAGATGTCTGCTCCCATGTGGAGCCCACTGCCCTTGTGGGGTGAGTCCTCAGTTTTATTAAACCAATCATAACCTCATGCAACTGCATTCCCCAAAGTGGATAGCTGGCCTTTCCCTTTCCATCTTGCTGTACCCTTAATTTCTGATTCATGAAGTCAGGGCCCTGCATGATGATTAAACAGGTGATGAAACACAACTCATGGCAGAGTTCAGAAATGTCAGCTCTCGTTACCTGGTGCTCTCTACTGTTAATCTTAAAAATTTACTATTAATCTTAAAAGAAATAAATAAAATTGCATTATATGTTGTTACATGTACAATTTAATTATTTTTTTTAATGTAAACTTCCAGCAAGAATGTTCCCTTGTCTCTCCCATGTATCAAGATACAGCTTGTTGTTGAACCTGGTAGTGATGCAATATCTGTCTTCAAGGAAAAGCATTGACAGCAACATGAGTATTTCTGGAGTTAGCTATTATTAGATTTGAGGCGAGTTGGGTGGAGGTTTTTTCATAATTTATTTATGGGCATTTCAGCAATACTTTTGGTCAGTGAAAGAATGAACAGAATGCTGTAATGTTAAAAAAAAAGGAGTTTTGATCAACTTTTGAGGGGAACTGCGAGGAAAACATGCAAAAGAAGTAAGTGCTGGGACAAAGGAAAGGGACTGGTACAACACTGTTCAGTTCCTCAAATGTTATTTTATGCCAAAATGCTTAGGTTTTGTTTTCTTATTTTTTAAGAAAAAAAGCCACCAACAAAACTTCATATTAAAGTGACTTCTTCTCTGTGTTTTTCTTGGGATTTGCCTACAATAGAAAGTTCTTACTTAATATCAGGGAATAATTAATCTCTCATCTTAATCATGCTTTGCAATTGCGTAGGCCTGCAGCTCGCTAATGCCTTCCACAGTTATTGCAGAGGGAAGGGGGAAAAAAATCGTTGCCTGTTTATATAAGAAAGGAGTGGTGTTGGGATCCTGTGTGGAAATGCAGCAAGCATGGTTGCACTGTGAGGATGAACCCCTGCAAACAGCCAACAGGTCTGAGCACTCTGTACCTTGAGGAGACAAACTGTCATTCCTGAACTACCAAGTAGGAAGAGCATTTCATTAGTGAGAGACAGGGAGAAGCAATTACTTAAAATGGTAGAGTAACTTAAAACATTTTTATGCTGGACATCCTCCCAAATGAAGACTAAAGGGCTGGCTAACTTGACAGTCACTGCTGATCTCAAGCATGTTTGTCACTTTAGATTTCACCTTCAAATTGTTCACTCATATACCCATGCATGTATCCCTCTTGCAGGTTTGTTGTGTCTTGGGTGGGAATAAAAATTACCACTGGCTGAACAGACTCTTTCCTTGTCTCTAGCCTCTGGAAAGCCTGCTATTCCTGTTTCTTTTAGTTCTGATCAAAACATAGTATGTATGTATAATCTTACTGCACATAAAGCATGCAAACACTGTTATGCTTTTTGGAGTGGTGTAGTGCATTGTGAGAAGAACCTATATTTGCTGGCTGGGGGCTACCTGCATATGTATTCTACTTGGCTCTATATATGCTTTTAATACTGCCTAAGAGTAAGCAAGACAGAGATGCCAGTCCAGTCCACCAAAAAGGTTTGGTAGCATCTTTTTATTCTTTCAGTTTGCAGCAAAGTATAGGTTAGGTTAGTGTTAGGGAGGCTGTTTCAAGCAGTAAGACTATTTGGATTGAAAACAGACCATCCGGGAGAGTTGTAGAGTCTTTGTCATGGATGGTTTTAAGAAAAGAAGAGTTTTAAAACCCCTGTCACAATTCATATAGAGATTGCAGTCGATCCTCCCTTAGAACAAAGGACAAGATCCAACACCTCGTAAAGGCAGTAAATACTTCTGTGTTGGCTGTGCGGAACCAAGCTGCACTTCTGAACTGGTGGTAATGCCCTTGGCAGGTGTGGAAGTAAGGGTTTAAACTAAAGGACTGCCTTGGGGACTCTGGTCCTGTCTCTGCAGTGCAGTATCTCATCTTGCATAGCCACTGACGACAGACCCATGAGTAACCAAGAGATTACAAAGTCCTCTGTCCCCCGGCATAATAATTTGTGTCAAACAGCTGTTGAGAAACTTTCTGAGATGAAGATTGCACATGCACCATTGTGTTTAATAGTTACCAGTGTCCTTATCCTCCAGGAATTTGTCAGATCTCTTTCTGAAATTATTTGTGCTCTTGGCCTCCAAAATGTGCCACAGCCATGGGCTCCACAGCTTCATTGTATGAGGTGAGATTTGGTTTTGGCTGGCAGTTTCTCTGAGCATATTCAGCTAGTGTCTTCTGAGAAATCCCAAGTAATTGCTCCCCTCCATGTCAGGCACAAGTCTACATATCTCTTACAGAGTCCCAGTACACAGAGGCATTGGGACTGCAGGAAGAAAGTCGGGAAGGGTTTTTGAGCTCAGTGGGAAGTTGGAGGTGCTGCTTTTGCACAGCAGAGGAATACAGCTGGGTGGTTGCCCCTGGCTAAGCAATAGTCAGCTGAAATATAGGGGCAGCCCTTTTTTTTGGTGTTTGCAAGAGGAGAAGCTGATTAGCTGAATCTTGCCTCTCTGTGGGGCAAGAGCTCCTGCTAAGTCCTTGCCAGGGGTCCTAATTCAGCTTGTTGCTGAAATCAGCAGGATGGAGCTGATGAGGGAAAAAGCGGGTGATGTGGCATCCGGCTGCCACGTGTTCTTCCCTCCCACTCATGCTGGAGGCACCACCAGTGCCTCCCTTCCAGCTGGCAAGCCGGTGGCCTCATTGCATCACTCATTCCCACTGCTTTTAGAGTTGTATGTGTTTGAGGAGCAACACCAGAGTCATCTCCCTGAGCCTGCTTGTCTAAACAGTTGGCAGCAGTCTCCCAGTGGCCCTGCAGGGACGATGCTACCTGATGCCAGCGCTCTGTTCCTTCTTTGACGGGTGTCTTCTTTGCAGCAGGCTGTACACATGGTGCAGCCCCAAAGGCTCCTGTGCCAGGGATGTGCATTTCACATCTGCTTTACTGCTACGGGATTACAGCCTTGCTTTGTAAATTAACCCCCTGTGATTAGAAACATTGGTACTCTGACTTCCCCAGCAATATAAGCAAGGCCCTCATAAGGCTTGCGGCTTGTTCCTAGCATTTGGAGATAGCACTGGGAGATCCTGCGAGTGCTGCTTTTGATCTGAGCTGTTATTGCAGTGGAGCATGCTGAATTTTGAATACAGAAATTGCATGGAGTGGCCTGATCCTAAGCACACTCCTGTTCTGTCTGGCAGCCTGTTTGCTGTCATGTTTTTCCCTACTGCTGTCAAGAAGATGCGATTTGCAGGCAGTTGACAGGGCAGGGAAGGAAAGAATTTCGGCACTTAGTGCTCTCCCCGTAAAAATGCCAACTTCCCATTCACTTAAATTTGCCCTAAGCACCTTTTTAAAATGTGGCTCAATTTCCTTCTTTTAAACTTTTTTTTCTGGCACTTATCATCCCGCTATGGTACTTAATCAGTTGCTGTCTGAATTGTCTGTGAGGATAATTGATGTCCCTGTCTCCAACAAGCTGAAAATTGTTTCCACCCAGCCTTTGACATATAAAGGGACTTTGTTTTCTGCAGTGGGTGTTCTTGTCTAATAGGCAAATGACCCTGGCTGTAAGGCTTGCAGAGTGAAGTACAGCTGCAGACACCTGTCTTTCCTCCCAGGCCAGGAGAGGTGTGGTGCCCTTTCTGGATTAAAGTTAAAGACTGTCTCCACAGCTCATCCCATGCAGGCACTGGACAAGTTGCAGGGGTGCATTTGCCTCCAAACTGTTTGATCCTGTATTTTCCCAGGGCAGTTTAAAGAATGAGGTCACCCTGTCCAAGAAGCACTTTCCAAATAATGCTGAAACTCACTTCAGAATGCAAGAGCCAGGGTATCTGCACCTGAAAGGTGAAGTCCTTCAGGTACCAAGAGATCACTGGAGATCCAGGTTGGTCATGTTGAACTGATTTGAACTTCCAGCCCTTTCAATGAGAAGGTAATTAGTCTTTGGAAGAAATGAGTCAGAAGTTCTCACTGCCACTTTCGAAAGTTTAAACCAGCCTGATGCTGCTGACATGCCTGTGGTGTGCCCATGTGTTGCAACATCTTCTGAACTGGTAGTGTGACTGGGAATCAAACTGCCATGTGCAAGGTTGCTACTACAAAATCTCTAGTAAGGCCCAATGAGGTTTTGCTTTCTGAATTAAAATAATAAAAAAAACCCAACCTCTTTTGAAGTATAAACTGCCACTGAGTCAGCAATATGAATGTCTGAGTCTGCAAGGAGCCCGAGACAACTGTCCACTTCTCATTTATCCTCTGCATCTCAATGCATGGTTTATGTTGTAGCCTAAAAGTGATGCAGCATCTAAGACTGGTGCTGACCTCAGGAGCACCGGTATTTCAAAGGCTGGTGAACAAACACACCGCCCAGCTCACTTGTTTCATCCTCCTTGGATGCCCACCTTATGTCTATGTTAAGCCCTACAAACCAATTACTAGAAAACTTCCCAAACTTGAACTTTCCCCAGGTTTGACCTGCTGTCTGTGTCATGTACTCAGCATGCACAGTTGTGGCATTTTGTGAGAGCATAAGGACAGTCAGATGAATGGAGTTTGGTAGAAAAATAACTATCCCCAGGGGTTTAGTCCTGGTGGTGCCTTCTTCTCCTACCAAATGGAAAGGGGAATTTTGAGCAGTCACTGCACTGAGGTGCTGAAGACACCAGAGGGCTCTACTGCGAGATGCACAGCTGGATCTCCACGAAGTCCACAGGATTTTGCTCTCGAGGTATGCTCTTGTTTTTGATGAGCCACCCTTCAAGGCTGGCTGTTGCCGGCAGTGTGGGTCTCAGTGTCTTGCTTGGAACACAACAGTGGCTCAAGTTGTTCTTGTCCTCAGCTCTGCTATCTTTTATCAGGGTATGATGGTGTTTGGGAAATCTGTGGGAACCTATTGTGCATAGCGCATCTTGTGGAAGGCCCAGGGCTATGCTGAGACACAAGTTTTTGACAACACTTGATTTCATTTGGAAAGCAATCCCTTCTTGATGTTTTTGGTGGTGTCATAGTTCTCCTCAACCTGTTTGACAAATGAGCCTACCTGTAGTTGTCTTCGTGCCTTTCCTGTAGGAAACTGATGTTGGAGGAGTGCCAGGCTTGCTTGGATAGAGAATTCTCTTACACGACTTGCCTTGTCTGCTCAAAAATTTTGGCTGCCTCTTGTTGGCATGATAAAGAAATGTGTTTGCTAGGCTTTTATCCTTAAAGGGATAGAATTTCGCTGGTATTTTACGCTTAAAAGGATATAAGATTCCTTCATAACCAGAGTACACAAACATATACATTCTCAGTCTGTTGCCTGGGATCTTAGGCAACTCCTAATAAAGCTAAAGGATAGAAATGTAAGATTAAAATACATTAGTCAGGGATAAATTGTTTTATATTGCACAAAAAAAAATATCTTAGTATGGATAGGAAACGTGCCCTAAGCCCAGTACAAATCTTACTTGTCAAAGCCTTCGTGATACTTAATGGGTTAACGTCAAGAATGTCTAAGGGCTTTATTGTACTTGTTTTAATTACTTGGAAATTGCTCTTCCTGACTCCAGCGATGGCTGGGATTCTTACGTGGCAGTTTCTGCTCGATTTCAAAGCATCTTGACTGTCTGATGAGATGTGTGGAGTGCCTGCGCTCCCTGTCATTTGTTTATAGCGACATCAGTTATCTACTAGTGTGAAAACCCAGTGCGGGCTGGAGCGGGACTCCAGTTCGTGCGCGTGAGGAACGGCGGGGAGATCTAACAGAGACGTGCTTCACACTGTGCTCTTTCCAGACGCGGGGACATAGGACGCGGTGCGTGGGGACACGGCTGGCCGCGCTCCTCCGGCTGCCGGAGGGGCCAGGGCCGGAG